>NC_133899.1:57170776-57328276 GCF_964199755.1 Larus michahellis | reverse complement strand
TGGAAGATAGTAAGCTTCTTTGTCAGAAAAGTTACACAGCCAGAAAAATTCAATGAAGAAAATTCTGTTCTGCTTAATATAGCTTATTCTAATTTCTTGCATTTAAAAGTAACAAACAAACATGCACCCTGTGTGCACAAGTGCAAAAAGGAAAATTAAGTGTGTTCATGTATTTGCTACTAATTCACATTTCCCTGGTGCAGAAAGTTTATTTCTTGAGGAGCACTTCAGAAATAAAAGGTCCTAGTTGCTACGGTAGCTCAGATTTTTAATTTCCAGTGCCTCCAGATGAATGGTATAACAAAGATTTCTTCATTGTTGAGGACAGTTACTCTAAAGCAGCTCGAAGCTATCACACGCAATACAAAACAAGCAATTTCATTCGAGAATGGATTCAAACAAGCTTATCAGGATTGTTATCTATTTATAAATTATATATTTAACATTAAAGTAAGACAGACGTGCCTGGTACGTTACACATGGGGAAACACGATTAGAGATATGCTAAATTACTCAACCTAATCCCAAGCAATAGAATCTTAAGGGCACTGGGAATTTCTAGAAGAATTAAGCATTATATGTTGTAAAAAGCTCAATTAAATACCCTTGGAAACCAAGCAGACATTCATTCCGATCTGCCTGCAATATGTAGTCCTCCCAAGCGCAGAATGTTTGCCTTTCCAGGCATCCCTTTTCTGCTCATTCCTTTAGCCACTGAACCTGTGGAAAGCACACTTTAAAAAAAAGTAAAAATATCTTCTTCAGTGCTTTCATGTCTCGTATTTCATACACTTGGCCATCTTGAATTAATAGGAGTCAATGAAGATACACATTCTTAAAAACGGCTGCAGCTTCATTGGTCTAATCTATGAACTTTAAAGACCTTCGTTTTATGAGCTTTCCTCGGGGTAGGTATTTCAGTGTTCTAAAACCAGGGTTATGGACTGTTAAGTTAAGCACATGTTCTGCATCAACATTTTAGTTTCAGCAGGTTATTTGGTGCCAAGTTTGCCAGTTAGTATCATCAATCCCGAAATATGTGCTTGTTTGTTTTAACAGGTGTCTTGAGAACAGCACAGGACAGGAGAAAAGCACTGTTAACATATTCATTTAGTATCTATCCTTAATTCTGAAAATCCCCTCACCCTTCCCTCAGAAACATGCCAAAATTTCACCTCAGGTGTTTAAGATGCAAAGAGATGGAGCTGAAAAGGAGCGCAAGTGAGTATTTCTGTTATTTCAGCAGCCTGATGATTTGTCCTCCCATTTCTATTATACATTATTTCTCATCTAATAATCACAGACCTGGGTTTACATACGGTATGACCCGTCTACTTACAGAAAACTACCTTTTATTGTGCAACTGACATTAGTGTAGAAGAAAAAAGTAAGACTGAAGCAAGAAACCGATAATGAAAGGGATAACCAAGGACTTTCACTCAGTCTGTTCTTCTGAAGACCATTTGTTAGCGTTTGCATCAGAGGACGTACAGGGAGAAGAAATGAAAGCAATCTAAAACCAAAATTGGCTTACCCCACATCAGTCATTCCACAGAACCAAAATAATAGTTTGGTCTTAAAAATGAATAGCAACAAAACATAACAATAAGATTTACACACACACATACACGCTGCTGTTACGTTTGTGGGTCAGTTGAGATGGTGCATCACAATTTTCGCAAAATCCACACGCACAGATACACACTTCTTGCAGGTGTTATCTCAGACTTGGTCTGCTGAGAAGCAAAGTGAATCCCCGCAGCGACGTTTGAAGGTTTAAAAGCTCAGGTTTTTGTTTCTAAATGCCTATGAAAACATTGCCTATGCTCAGAGGCCTTTTAAAACAAAACCAAAGCTTTTAAAGCTTCAAAAGCGGTCATGGGAATTTACTTATCAGGAGGGAATCCTAAATGAAGGCCAAGATTCAGTGGAGTCCCCTGGACACGACAAAAGCCATAGCCTGTCTGCGGATCTACTGTTTCTTATAGGGGAAGTGGACTGATTCAAGCAAAGCCTGACAAAGCTTTGTCCATGCCCCACATTTTACAAAATCTACTTTTAAAAGGTTTAATCCTTCACAGTTATGTCCTATTATTCTCTGCCATACTATAAAAAAAAACAAAACAAAACAAAAAACAACAAACACCACCCCCAAAAAACCACCAAACCAACCACAAACCAAAAAACACCAAAACCAAACAAAACCAACAAAAAAAAACAAACACCACCAAAACCCCCCTACCTTCATGGATATTTAATGTAACTAAGAGAAAGAACACACACACCCCCCAAAGTCATCAACTTAAAGAAAAAAAAAAAAAAGGAGGGGGGAGGAAAAAAAAAGCTCAGCTTGGAACTCCTATTGTTATAACCTCAAATACGTACAGGACAGGAAGGAAACCAACTGACAGTTGCTTTTTAATATGAGAGATGATTTACAGAAGGAAATATTCTAATGCTATGTTAAAGGCCTAAACTACTTTGAAAAAAAATTTTTTTTAAATGTCAATGTTTTCTACCTGTAGCAATCTAAAAATAAGGTAAGGAGTTCCTAATAAGTTGTTTAAAAGACTGTTATAAAAAGGCAGCAAGAAAGTAACAATTGAGTAGATCAAGGCTGCTGAATCAGTTATCTAAAGCATACAAAACCCAGTGTAAATGAAGTTTTTCTTCTGAAAGTGTAAGATACAGCTTTTACTCAGTTTTAAGATGAAGCATGCAAGTGAAAAAAAAAAAAAAAATCTAAGTTTTCACCCAATGTTAACAGCAACATTCCTGCCCACCGTGTAACTGACATTCTCCCTTTTCTTTTGGATGCAACAGTCTCATTTCATTCGTACCAGTTACACCCCACTCCCATTAAGTAAGACAGACAACTCAAGAACAGCTAATCAGCATGGAGAAGGCATAAGAGCAGAGGGTGTTACACAGGTTTTTGTCTTCAGAAGCAATATCCTTCTCAAATGATCTGAAATAAAAAGAATCGTGCTACAACAAACAGCTGTTTGATGGAAGACTGGAACAGAAGACCAATACATGGATCCTCCACTGGACATCTGGCCTTGCAGGGGTGTATCCTGCTCATTACAACCGCAGTTGGAACTAGGACCCTTACATCCAAGAGTACTGCAGTGGCGAGCAAAGTAGGTCCAAGGGAATTGTTCTAGGGTTTGCCTCAACTGAAGGGTACTCTTCGCATAGTTTACAAATTATGCACTAGACAAGTTCTCAGCCTCTTAAGAACAACTGAACCTTACAAGGAAATTCTCTAAGGAAGCATGTAAAATGTTTATATGTGAATAAACAAGGGGGAAAAAAAAATATAAACACACACCCCCACCAAGAACATAAGCAGCTCCTCTGAGCTCACGTAAGGCAGCCATAGAAAATAACTTGAGAAACAAACTCCCATCTATACTCTCTGATTATATGAAGACAAATTACATAGAGATAACATTTTTTTGCTGCACAGACACACCAAGATTGAATCAATTCTGCTTTCAAATATACAGACTGCGCTCCCATCAACTCCCACTGAAGTCAGAATTTGACCTATTGTGTACTTTACATTCACATCAATGAAGTCAGTAAGAATGCAGAAAATTGCTTTAGAAAGATGTAAAATACTTTACTAGTTCCAAAATAAAAGGACAGTTTTTTTCTTTTAAACAAACCAGATTGATGGCCATTTGGAAGAGCTTAAAGGAGGGTTAATTGGCATACAGTAAACCTGAATTCTGACAGTGTGGACTTCTAGCTAAAATGACATTTTCTTTGGTGGTCCTAGGACTGTAGGATTAGTTTACAAGAAAGCAGAGAGGGTTTTGAAACCAAACCCTGAATGTCACTGATGAATTACCAGATTAGAAAGGCCTGACTATATGAAACATATTCCTGCCCAAATTCAGATTCAGAAGAGAAAAGAAAATGACAAAAAAGGGCCAAATCTGTAGTTGAGCCTGAGTTATAAATCAATAGAATGAATGAATGAAAGATCTTAAAAAAAAAAAAAAAAAAAAAAAAAAATCAATAAAGCCCTTCTTTCATAAAACCTTGCTCATACACAGAACTTTATGCCAAACAACACTCAAAGCTGGGAATATGAACTGCTAATAAGATCTAACTCAGGGAAATAATTAGGATAACCAATTCACAGCTAAGTGAAAGTGCTTCATCTATCATTGCAGCATGCACTACAGAAGATCTTCTAGAAATGGATAAGGCAGGATGAACTTCATTATTCTGAGACAGAAAAAAGAAACAGAAGACGACAGGCCCATACACAGTGTTTAGCTATCAACTATGTCTGACTCTAGTCACTGAAGTAAGTTTGTGAAGTTCAGATATGGTCCCTTCAACACAGCAAAAGAAAACAGTAAAATCTATAAGTAATTAAAATCGAAGAAACATTCAACATTAATAAGATAGTCTTTGTTATGTCTTTTCTAACTGGAAAATTGCATTGTTACTTCTCCCTTGGACTGAAGTACAAGTACTGCAGTCATCATTCTCTTTTTAAGTGTTTGCACGTGGAAAGGGCAGAAAACCCAAAACTGTAAGTCAGCTGAGATTCTAGCACAGATCAGCCTATCCCCGTTTCCCAAAAATGAAAGACATCTGTATGCATTAAGTTTTTCAGTAGCTTCTAAATCAAAATTTGAGTTTGTAATACTTTAAACTCATGGAATCTACCATTTTACACAACATGGAGAAAACACTGTTGAAGAAAAATAAGACTATTAAAACAAGGAATTAATTAAGTCTAATGCTACTCATCTGGAAAGATTTGTCTAAATTTACCACACAAAAAAAATTTAAAAATGTCATGGATCAGGAACTTTTTCTTACTCAAAGACACTTTCACATGGTGACACATATTTTGCACAAAATGAATCTTAAGTGCATGGACTCAGAAGCACATGAAATCTAATCAAAAGTCGAATAAGTTAAAACAAACAAAACCTAGCAGCTTTCTTTTTAAGGAAAATATTTGTAGTTTAGGACTGGAATGAAAGTGTCAATTGAAAACATAATTAGGAAGTTTTTCTTTTAGTAGTTTTTGACAAGGAACTTCTCATATACCTATGCGTTACACAGCTGAAATGCTGACCGAGAACACAGTTCCTAGAAAGACTTTCAGGTGGGTTATTCACATCTGTGTGAACTATCTGCTTCCTTGTACCTGGTATTTCATCATTCAAGCACAAATCCTACAAAAGCTGAGGTGGTCAATATTAACCCTACTGTGGGCCTCTATTTCGATAACAAGACTTGCAATATAGGGAGTTAAGCAATGTATAAATCTTTGCCAGACTGAGGTCCCACTTTGGATGTCGCAGGCACTTCTGAAAATGGAACTTCTATGCTGATGTACATGTTGGATCCTTTCATCCTTTGCCATTTCTTGCCTAAAAATATTTCCCATTTCTACAATGCTAATTATTACATTAAAATCTTTAACAAGTGGCAAATTATAATTTGGGCTTTGGTTTAATAAAATATAAAGAAAAGGCAGTAATAAAGAAATAAAAAGGTGACAGCCTTTTGACTGTAGAGAAGACGTGGGGCTTTAATAATTTTCAAGGCAGCAAACTGACAGCAAAGTTACACTCATTGGGTTTTACGTGTTCTATGGTCTGAGTATTTTTCATTCACAACAGCTTTCTTCACAATCTGATAGCACAGAAATATGAAAAAAAAATCCTGATATAAAAATTATCACTCTCTCTTTTTACTTTTCGCAAGAAATTTCTCGATAAAACATTAGAGGACCAAAACAATGCGTGGGCACAAGGTGGATGCACAACCTACATGGTTGTTTTAAACAACTGAATTATTTACCCAAGTGACTGGAAGTCCATGAACACCAACCAATGTAATCAGGTCAAAATTCCCATTGTCTCAATGAAGCGCTTGCGAGCACTGTTTGAGCACCAGGACCTCAGTGTGTTAGGTACTGTACAAATAAAGCAGAAGGACAATCCCTCTCCCTTTTTTTTACTGGCAGAAGCCCAACATAGCTCCATTGATTTCAGATGTATTAGCAAGGAAGGGCCTGATCCAAAGCTCACTGAAGTCAACCAAAATCTTTCTGTTGATTTAACAGGCTTTGGATTAGTCCCTAAATAAGAACAGATTTTGGCTCAGCTAAAGGATTTCACTTAAGCCCTCTGCTTGTTCAAGCATCTAGTAGGAGCTAAGAGAACACTGTGGTCCTACTGAGTAGGAGGCTGTGTTCGTCCTGAACTATCCCCTCTAACAGATGTATGGGGTCAGGAGTCCCACGAAATAGAGAACCGTCAGTAAGTGGTAAATCTGAGGTGGGAGGAATCAGGAAGGAAGCTCCAAGATGAAAAAAAAAAAAAAAAAATCTCATTTGTGCTGTTTAAGCGATGTTCCATCCTCTTTAGGCAGGAGTGTAAAATTAGACAGGGAGTTCATGCGAATTTCTGAATTTTACGCTTGTAAATAATTTAAAACCTTAGCACCAAGTCCTGCAATAAAATTCTATGCATGTATTTGTCATATTCACTTCTGCTGAACTCTCTGCGACCAGGGTCTGCCTTAAATCTAGGTATGACCAACTTACAGCTGCATGTGGAGAGGCCCAAGGAAAGTTTAAAACAAATGTAATTGCTTAAACAAGTGTAGCCACAATAAGCTGGTGGGCATAATGCAAGATTGTAAGGGAAAGAGTGCTCTTATTTAAGAATTAAATGCCGGGGTTGTCAAAAAATTTCATGGTACAAATCACATCTTAATAGAGAATTCGCTGAATTCCCCTCTCTCGCTTTCATGGCTGCACCACCAATCCTTGTCAGTTATAGCAAATGCTCTGTTTACACAAGAAAGTAGGAGAGCCCAATCCTAGCCTGTGCATGAGGAATGTATGGTGCCAAGGGTGTACAAAGGTAACCATCCGTAAAATAATTTGAGCTCTTTCCACAAGTTATGCGGCCAGAAGTCTAGGATAGCACTCAGCGCAAGTTTGAGCATCTGGAGTTAGCAATGGACTTCAGACCCAGAGCAGCTGGGAAGTCAGCGGAGCACGGGGAAACCACTTTGTCTTGCTCTTTCCTGTGCTCGCCACCCCAGCTGTAGGTAGGAACAGGGGCACCAGAGCCATCAGGCCAACTCTGCCACCAGATCATTTCCCTGTGTTTGCTCCGTATGCTGGGGTAAAGGTGGCTTCACAAATAACCCAAACACAGCCGAGCTTTGGGGCTGTCACTTATAAGCTACCCATACGTAACGGTAGGAAATGAAGAACCATTTACTTCCTCAAACGCCACACATACCTACCTGCACACGAGGTGAATTACTATATTGAGTGCAATCAAACAGCAGCAGTCAAATTCCTTAAAGGTAATTTTGAGTTTACTGTATAAGTCTATGCTCTCCAACAGATTTGAAAAAGTGTTGATATTTTAAGAAATGAACCAAACTGAAAGCACAAATTTATTTTTCTCTGAAGCTTACTTTTACATTTAAAAACCACCGGAGGAAGAAAGTGATTCAAAACTTCCATGTGCAAATAAGAAAAGCTGATGTTTACTATTATTTGTCCTCTAAGATGTAAGGCATGATGAAATTTTGTTCAGAAATGTTAGGAAGTATTAGATCTTTATGGCTATCTTTTTGTAGCTCCCATGTGTCTTAATGCAGTAGTTTCTATGGGAATTGTCAAAAAATGAAATTTTTTTTATGTGTTTGTTTTTTAAGATAAGAGAATCATGCTTTGCTTTCATTTGTTTGGATGTGTTTGACCCAGACTTTGCATATCTGAAAGCAGAAGTGCCCCTGTTGTTGCTACCGATTCCACGAAAGAAGGATCAGGATCTTATGCGGATTGTCTCTTCCTCTTCTCTCCTCTGAGGAGGAAGAACTGCTTTTAACTGATTCCTACCCCCTTCCTTTAAACCTTATCTGGGCAGTCCATCACTGACCCAATAAACATAAGACAGATCTATCAAGAGAACTAAACTATGATCAAAACACCTAGTCAGTGCATTTTAAAATGTTATTCTAAGTTCTGTAGAAACCCAAGCTACGAAATCTACATTGATATGTTTATTAAGACTGAAAGCGGTAATAAACAACAGTAAAATAGTTACACAAAACGTTATAAATTCTTCCCCCCAGCAGAACAGATACGCCACATTTCATAGTTAACGAAAAACATCTAAATATGAAGCAGACTGTTGCCGATAGTGCTGCCAGTTCTGATGCCCTAAGCTTTCGTTCTTAGCCACCATTGCCTCTGTACATCATGCTGAAAACTCTTAGGCAGCAGAGCAGGGGGTTTGCTAGATCTTCTCATGCCAGGACGAGAAAAATCAATGCCTGTGTTTAAAAGACAGAACTACTGATGTGCAAGGTCACTACACATCACCACCTGTTCTACGGCTCTAGAGTACTAAGGAAATCCTGGGGGGGGGGAGGGGCAAAAAAAAAAAAAAAAAAGGGACAGAGAAAAACCCAGTGCATTGCAAAATCTTGTTCTAAGCCAATATTACCCTTGGATGCCTAACACCAAAATATGAACATAGAATCAAGTTTTCCTTGGTTTATATTTACTCTGTGTGTTCAGGGGGAGAGAAAAAAAACAAGACTAAACAAGGAATACACATATATAGTGATACAACAATTTTTTAAACACTGAAAACGTCACTTTAGACTTCTCATCTTTATGCAAATATCACTAAAGAACTGGTGATGTGATCCATGTCATCTTTTATTGCTCACTTCATAAGTTTTATTAATTAAAAACAATACGAAGTTAAAGACCAAGGCTATTTCATTCACCTTTTTTTACCTCTGTTGAAAAAAGAGGAAGTGTTAAAATTAGCAATACAATTTACACATGCAGTATAACCAGTGCTTCTTTTCTGAAATTCAGGGAGGCCAACGCAAGAACGCACTTGAATTTTCTACGTAGCCCTGCGTTCCTGGAATATCAGAGCAGTCCGTTGACAGAGAATGACCATTTCATAACAATCACGTGACATCTAAGTACTCTTGTGCCCATTGTAATGATGGGGAAGAAGACACGTCAGAGGGGCCACATCACTTACACGAGGTCCTATTGGATTCTGTTCTGCAGCTAGTTGCCCCTGGGTAGACAACCATATCCTTACCTCATGGCAACAAACTGAGGAGCTACAGACAGGCCACCGAAATAAGAGATGTCTTCCCAGTGACCATACTTGTTATTTGGACCATGCCTGCAGGTAGCAGGGTAGTTAAGGTGACCGTCACTGTTTCCTGGTATCATCCTATCCTTATGACTACACTGCTTTCTTATAGCTCCCATAGCACTAGCAAGTCTAAGTTTCTACATGTGTTTTCACATGTATATTTTTGTTCTTGTAAACATTTTTAAATATTCATTTGCATCACCTACTGCACACACAAAGGCTTACACAAGCCGATAGAAATCACCAGTTAACATTGTAAGCAATTATTTGAAGATGATATCCTAAATATATAGACATGCATTGATTTTAAAAATCCTCAGCTTATAAAGACTTACATGTAGATGGCTTGATTTTTAGTGAATGAAAAACCTACCTGAGTAATACAATACTTTAAGTGAAGAAAGAAAGTAGAAAACGGGAGAAATTACTTACTTCAGCCTATAGAAAGCTTCCTGCAACCTCAGCTCCAACTTTAACAGCCTCTAGTACCAATTACTTAAAGGAATCGTACAACAAGCTTGAGAAAGAAGGAAGTATATTTAGACACCAGACCTAGGTTTATTAGCACCCTGAGATCAGTTACTTGAATGAGAAGTAATTTTATAAATTAAAAGCAGTGTTTTACAGCTATTCAAAGCCAGATTGGCTGGAAAATTCAGAACTACAAACAAGTGCGTCAAATCACATTTAGAGCCAACTAAAGACTGCTGTCAAATTTCCCTCACCTGTCCTACTTCCCCAGATACAAAAGCTGCTCAGAAGCTGGAGCAACCACAGAGTGGGCAGCCCTCTTCTTCCCAGGCGAAGTAAAGACAATAAGACAAAAGGCCTACGTATTACAATGTGTAGTGCCATAATGCAGTGTTTGATGCTCTAGAGGGCCTTCAACAAGTACTGTACAGCCAAAAATCAATTGAAAATCAGCATGATAACAGAGCATGAGTTGCCCTGTAATAGCCTTAAGCCCCCCAAGGCTATGTGGGTCCCTTTCATCTGCCAGGCTGCGCTGGAGCTCGGGGAGCCTGCCCTCCCCTCCCCGAGCACTCGGGCCATGTCTTTGCCTTTTACCTACTGCCTTCACCTTGCGCAGTAAGGAGAGCTGACAGCCTCAGTGGATCTTTTAAGCTTTCAAAACTGGAATTTGATTTTTCTTGGCATAGGTCTGGAGGCTTCAAGTTTTCTTTACCCTTCCCCCCTCCCCTCCCACCCCCGCCAATAAATAAATTTCTCCTCTAAGTAAACCTACTGATTTTGGACTGTAAACATCCCCAACATGAAGAAGATCCCTCCGATGCGATGGCTGAATACACAGAGGTGATTCCTCTGTCGCGTTTGACAAAGTACAACTCAAGAAATAAAAGAGAAAGAAACACTGTTCGATTCCATGCAAATTGTTATGCATGCAACAAAGCGGGCCTACAAATATTTCACTCATATGGTAGGTTTAATTTCAATATTTCTTTAATTACTTTCCAACAATGTCTGGTTTCTGTTGAATTTACGCTAGTACTTGGCATTTGGTGCAACCCCAAAAAGATAAGATACATATGTCCCCTATTCACAGTCTTGGCATTTTTACCTTAACTCAGGCATTGAAGTGATTGGTTTGAAAAATTACCTTGACGATTAACTGGGTTTTCTGGTAAATATATCGTCTTAATCCTTAAATTCTGAATATGACATAAGGTATACAAATGTTCTGTCTGACTCAACGGCAACATATCACGGTTTAAGGAGGACATGTACGCTGATCTCTGTGAGCGAAGAAAGAGCTAATTGGGAGTTAGATTCAGCGTGATTATCAGCTTGTTTATGATAAAGGAGTACTCTTCTGAATAGCACTGTAAATTCATCCCTGATTGTGGTGTTAAACCACAGCTCATTTCCCCCTCTCTTTTTTTTTTTTTGTTTGGTTAGAAGGGGCTTTAAACTATTTTCAGCAGATGACAGTGTCATGCTTTGATTTTCCTCCGTCTTAAAAAATAAATCAGCCACATGAGCCTGATGTCAAATTTCACTTTCTAATAGGAGAAAGGCACATTTTAAGTGTTTACTATAAGAACACATTTGGATAATTTTTCCCCATGTCATTATGAACATTAGACTGACCCAATTAATATGAAATGTTTCTATGCTGCTGGAACAGACCGTGTTACAGAAAGAGCCATTTGCACAACCTGTTCATGATTATGGGCCATAAGGACACAAAGATGGCATAGACATTTGTGGACCATCTGAATTCTTACAGAGGAAGGGGAAAGAGGGAAAAAAAAAAAAAATGATGTTAGCTGACTGTTGTGGGTCATGTTTTTTAATCCAGAGTATTGGACATGTAACACAGCAACAAGAGCTGATCATTTTGTTTAATCACCTTTTGGATCTTTGCCAGATGGTCTCTATTGAGAGCGCTGCAAACAGAGAGAGATGAACTGCGTCTAACATGCCACTAGAGCTTTCCCGTAAATGTCTGAGAACTGAATCCAACAAGAATTTAGTCTCAGAGCAGAAAGGGATACATTTAAAAACTATGTGCATTAACTATACTTTTCCCCATAGAATCCTCACTTGGCATGAATAATTTACCCACTCTTATGCTAATGGGATCATGAAAGTATCCCTGTGTCTTTAGTGCAGCTATTCTCAGCTTTCAGTAATTACCCCACCCAGTGACAATAACATGGCTTCTGCAGCCGAGCGGCCTACTAGTACCTGGCAATTAGAAAGATCATGGCTGACAGAGGAGCGGTCCAGCCATGGACACAGAAGATCCGGCAGCCTGAGGAGTGGTTTGAAAAATTAAAAGCCTTCCACTGTGAACATTTCCTTCGTCGCTTAGGATCAACATGGAGAGCAGCTCCTGCTGGGGCATTTTTTTTTTTTTTTTTTTTTTAAAGGGTGACATAGAGGATTCTAATGTACTGCCCAGGCACCCTAATATTAAGAAATAGCGGCCTTCCTTGGTCATCAACAGTTAAAAGAAAGTTTATGGGGCTTTTTTAAATTAGTGCCGTCTTGTTAAACAAGAGGGAGAGAATTAAAAAGTCAATTAATGAGTGTCCTTCAGTATCTGACAATTTTACCAGCTACACAAAGGAAAATTCTGTAGTATTTAATTAACAAAAAGTTTTGAAAAACCCATTACAAAGAACCAGGCTTTGACCTCTGTCCATGGCACTCCGTGCTAGGTAGTTCACTATGTAAAAATTATCAGGCTAAAACATCTGGGAAAGAAAGCTATGAAACAGCAGGGAACGTGGCTGGTTTATTGTTTATCTTTTGTTTATGAGGCAGTATTCAAGTTTAATTACTACTCTAAATTAAACTCTAACAGGCATCAGGAGACATCCCTTTACACGACTAAGTTAAAAAAAAAAAATCCAGAGATTCCAACACTAGATCTTTCAAATAAGTTGGCATGTATAGGAAGAAATTAGTCAGTCTGTAACAACACAGGAAGACATTTAAGCACTTGCTACTGTATGTTTGAATGCGTTGCATTATGAAACCATTAATATTGTAGCAAACATACAATTATAATTTAGCAAATGGGATGTTATCTAACATTTGGAGGCAAATTGGGTTAGGCTAAGTAGGATCTGAGATGGAAAGAATGGCCTAAGGGGGAATCCTACCTTTTTCATTTTGAAATACAAATACATGTACACATGCACATATATGCATAGATCTATTTAAAAACACCCAGAAACATGAAATCATAGGCAAACCTCCTCACAGTAACAATCTCTTAAGTAGGTAGAATTGTTTAGTGATTTTCTTTGAACATTCACATACAAAAGGGAGGAAAGAGTTCACTGTGTTTACCGTAATGGTAAGTGACCAGTTTTAGATGAACTTAGCTGTAGGAAAAAATAAAAGTTGAAAGCAACTAGCAAAAGATTATTCCAGATGGCATCTGTCATATTGTATTTAGGGTTATTTTAAAGAGATTACTGCCACTATGAAAACATTCCATTGACAGAGTTTTCCTAGGCTGCATTTGAAACCCCAGCACAACATACTTCAAATATGGAAGTAAATGTTTTCTAACGCATATATAGATTTTTATCTATATCTAAGTGTAAAACCTGTGTGGATTAAAAGCCAAGAGTGAGGTGAGAATCTTAAATACATGTATAATGTTTTAAATACACCCCACCCCCATTCTAAGCTTTGATTTAATAAAAGGTGAGGAATCTGCAGTTG
This sequence comes from Larus michahellis, assembly GCF_964199755.1. Lineage (NCBI taxonomy): Eukaryota > Metazoa > Chordata > Aves > Charadriiformes > Laridae > Larus > Larus michahellis. The sequence goes on along the minus strand of NC_133899.1, from coordinate 57,314,876 downwards.
CCACCAGCCTGATTATTAGAAAACTGTGTAGTGAGTCTTTGCTTCACTATGACATTTTAATGCTGCTTATTGAAAAGTGGGTAGGGACATAAATGTTCCCCGACTCCAGCAATCAAACAAGAACTGCAAAAAGATGTATTTGTTCACGCAATAGATGGAAAGAAAAGAAAGGATGGGAGGATACTAAAATGTGACTATATTTAGCTAAGCTGGTTCTGGCATCATTATGGTTAATGTGCATGTGGTGTGCAGTGTGAGCTCAGCAGTTACTGGGCCAACTGTCTCAGTATTTCTGGGAATTCTGCCTATTCACAGTGCAGGGATTGTTCAATTGCTGCAAAATGTACAAAATGAATTTTACAAAAATGAATTGTAAGGAAGGCCCCATTACAACGATTTTACAGCAAAGATGTCAACATCAATTTTTCTTTCATGCATAGCTAATGATTAAAACAGCATATTCCATTTGCCTAAGACAATTTATTTCATATTGGCACATCAAAATATTGAAATACAAAGTTATCTTTACTCTACCCTTATTATTCATTGCTGCTGAACCCACACCATTGTTCAAACCATGAAAAAATAAAGCAAACTTGGCAAGAAATACTTAAAACAAAGGCTCATCAATATTCTCCAATTTGTCAACATCTCAATTACAGCAATGGAAAAAATGTAAATTTCATGTGCTTTGAACACTAAGGGGTCTATTCTTCTGTCAGTGCACATGCGTAACTCCCATCACCATTAATGGGAATTACTCATACATATCAACACAAGGACGGGCCCCTCAAACTTGAAAGGGAAAGATGAATTAATAAGGGCTACTCTCTTCCTGTATCTTCCTCAGCTGAAAAAAGTCATTGTTCTTTAAGAGTTTTTCATACTTCATACAGTTCACCTTTATGAGAGCTGCGCCTCCTGAAATAATGCATCTCCAGTGAAGCATTATTTATTAGCAAGTTTGATTTTTCACAGTCTGGATGTTTGAGCCTTTCTATTAGGAATTTCCTTTCTTACAAAAGACAGCTCTCTTCCAATAAAACCATACCCTATAGCTTTATAGGTAAAAATACAAAGGAATATAAATATGTTCTGAATCCTTGTGATGAATATGCGTACTAGCCTCAGCAGGCTTACCTATACATATGCAGCACTAGGAAGAAGTTGTTTTAGCATTAGTTTTTGCATATTGAAATTCCAAGGACTTCGCATGCATGTGTTGGGGTTGGTTTTGTTGGGTTTTTTAGTTATTATTAACAACAACATATCCCTCTCCTTTTTCTGCCTATTGGAGTTTGGTTCAAAGCTTCACATAGTTTCAGTAGAGATTCGATACTAGGACAGGCCTTTGGGCACTATCAGCTAGTTTTGTAAACAAATTTAATTTGTGTGCCATCAGGATTACAAGATGATATACAATGAATAAGAAATAGACTGCCTAATTTTTCCAATAGGCGTCAACCCAGAGACATATGCTGGGATGAACACATAATTTCAGTTAATACCTTAGTTGACTTTGCCCCGAACCAGATGATAAGTCTTTGCCACAGAAAGATATTGTGGACAAATTTGTGGGACAAACATCAAGCTGTCACAAAAGCGTTTCAAAACTACTTTAAGATGTTGCCCTAGAGAATAGCCTCAGATATTATTTATAAAGGGGCAGATCATCTTCATTCAGCACAAGTAGTTCCATCAAAAAAACACCAAACCAAAAAAACCACACACCGATGAACTACTCACATGGGTAAGGCAAAGTGGATGTGATGCCCATTTATTATTTTTACTGCCGTATAACCTAGAAGAAGTTTTTTGTCTCTGGCTTCTCATTTATAGTCAAATTTATCACCCCAGGCCTAATCCTAAAGAGATGCTAAACTTCCTGAAAGGTCCTGAGGAAACACAGCCTCCATCTGACTGGGCTGGATCAGACCCTTTAAATGACTGAACTAAGCATAAGACAAATCAGGTATACAATCCTGGTATCATAAAATATGAAACTGAAACTATTCCCTGGTGCTTTCCTGTAGACCACATGTTTTTAAACCTTAAAAAGATTTATTTCCCACTTTTCATGCATAATCTGCCATATTCATTATTTGAAATATCCCATAAAGAGATTAAATAGGAATTAAAGTCTGGGACCGTCATATCCATCACTATGGTACAAACGGATGCTGAATTCTAGAAGTCATTTAGCCTTGCACGTAAAGGCAGTGGCCGTTTTCACATTGTTTCACAAAGAATAAGGAAAGCACAATACCCCAGAAGATTTTCAGATGTGTTTTTCACCCTCCAAAGAAAAGGGTGGATGATAAAGCTGCACACACCTTTTAATCTTCCGCTTAGGGTTTTTACACATATATTCCCTGGCAAAAACCCCAGGGTCTTCCCTCTCCCCTCCCCTTCTCTCAGCCCCTTTCCTGCCATCTCCCTTGCTATAACTCAGCTAACCCAACAGAACCAGTCAGTTTTAAATTTCAGTTGGGACCCCGGTGACCTGTTAATGAATCTACAGAGAGGAGAAAAACTCACAGTGTTGAGTTATGCCTGGTGTTGCTAGCTGACTTGGAGTCAGAAATGCTTGAAGCGTTAACGTAATTGCAAGAATGTGAAAAATGAAGCGTTGGGCTCCTGAGCAAAGCGAAAGGTCAAAGCAAGCCCTACACAAAACAAGTCTCTGGAAGATGGCCTCATTAGACCATTAAATCAGCTTCTCCTTTTTCTCCTTTGTAAGATGTTTAGAGTGTTTTATTTTTTATTATTGTATATGCTTAACTCTTTCTCTTTCCAGGGCAGGCAGAAAGTTGATCAGACTTACTACATAATTACTAATCTCTAAAATAGTATTACACAGAATTGATCTGCGTTTGTGGATCTGAACTGGGGTAAAGTCAATAAGCGCTTGGTAGATTACAGGTCACTAGTACTTCGGTTTGCTAGGTGATCAATACGTTGTATAGCTTAGTTTTCTGTAGAACAAGTGAGGTGACATGTTAAGAACAACATAGACACTCACCACTAATAAAATTAGGATAATCTTTCAACATTTACTGCCTGAAGGCCCTTTCCTTAACTCTTTCAATGCCAGCGTGTTTCTAATAATACCAAACACTGACTGGATTAACCCTTTAGATGCCAAAGGGCAGTCATGCAGTGTCAGAGGGAGACCATCCTCCGTAAACAGGCGAAATACCTACAGCTTTTTTGTTTGGTTCTAATGTTAAGAATTATGGATGGATTCTTCTGTGTAATAAATAGATCTACCTCACACAGAGAAAGTCTGCAAAAATAGTGCCATCATTTACCTAACTCCTTTCCATCTCCCCCTCCCAACACCCCGCCCAAAAAAAAAACTAAAAAAAAAAATAAAAAAGAAATCACAAGCTGCATATCATAGACTTAAGACAAAAGCAGAGACCCCTGGAAAAAGTGCTCCCAAGAGCCAGAAGAGACTGACTCTTGTTTGAATCAATCTCTGCTGCCACCAGGCATCAGTGGGGAGACCATAGGTTGCTAATGTAACCCAAGACTCTCTAATGAGCTCCCATTCCCAAGAAATCCTTTGGGGCAAGTGGAATACTTGAAACAGCATTTGCGGAAGGTCTTGACAAAAGTGCGCGGAAACCAAGTGGACCCAAATAAGTAGCTGCGCCAGAATAGCTCAAGAGGGCATCTACCCATCTTGGCATTGCCTGGGACGGACTCATTGCCAGTTCATGAGTTATAAAGTAAACCCCACCCCCCTCAAGGACGCGTAAGGAAAATTCAATACAGGCCTCCCTCTCTTTAGTCTTTCCCAGGGTTGAGAGGGGGAGAGCAATCCAAAGCTGTCTCCAATGGGAATTTTGCTGGTGCTGTAGGATCATACATCTTTCAGCTGCCAGCAGCTGAGTGGAATGCTGATTTGCCACTGGACGACTGCTTCCCTTTAAAAGGCCCAACTGAGCACAAAGGCAAGTGTACTAGCAATGTTTTACCCTGCTACACTGGGCAACACTAGTGACTGATTTGGCCCTTCAGCGGTTTTTCCCCTTCTGCAGAAATGAGTGTAATAGGTTTGTTTAAATCATATGTATTACCAGAAACCTCAGCCTCCAGTGGGAAGCTGCTGTAGTTATCATCAACCACTTTTTCTTCAGCTTAGCCATATTTCTCAAGCACCCCGAGCTACATGACAAAGGATCAGAGATTGCATAGTGAAATGCAAGATCCCTGGATGTCGATACAAAGGATTTCTTTACACCAAGCACGGCTCAAAGAAACTCTTCTGATTTCTAAGGAGTTGCTGGGGCAGAGTGGAGATACAGGGGTGAGGAAGTTTCTTACCTAGGGGTGGAATGAACACGCTGTGGCAGATGATTCAGAGGAATCATTTTTAAGTATGCAAATGATCATCTGCTACACCAAGCATCGTAGCCACAATATACAATGCAAACATTTGATCAACAGTAAAGTCTATGGCCAGCTAATAGACATAACACCAATTTGCTGCTTAGCAGTCAAGCTCTCCTTTTCATTAACTGCAGAAGCTGTAATAGTTCACGCTGGGCCTCGTACAGCTCCAATCCAACCACACAGGAAAAAAATCCCGCGTGACTCATGTTGGCGCTGGATCACACCCTGTGCCATGGCTGCTTTCTATCAGCAGCAAGATTACAAATGTATAAACAATTCATACAAATAGGAGACAAACCCAAACCGCTCCACCAGAAACAAACTTCGCAAGTTCCTAGCATTGCAACGCGTACGGCACCAGATCGTGAGACAGACGAGGGGATCTAGCTCTGTGCCAAGCAGTGGGCCACGTGAGAGACGTGAAATCACATATCTGCTCCGCCGCCTAAGCGTGGCAAATATGGTGGGAAGCATCCCGCAGGGCGAGGCTAGTCACGGCAGCTCTAGCCCTGAAGGCTGCTCCCCTCTCCAGTTTTGGCATCCCGCACGGCTAGTTGGGTGGCCAACCTGTCAGGTGGCTCTGGTGAGTATGGGTAACCTCCACACAGGGGAAACACAGTGGCAAAACGCCGTGGATGCACGAGATGGAGGGAGTATATCATAAAACCTCATAAAGGTAATATATCACTTGCTAGCTGAGGCTTACCATGCTTACAAAGAAAAACAAGAACGGAGCCCACCTTAAACTTTGGTCTTAAAAAAAAGTCAATTCTGAATCAAGATCCAAGAGGTACAATAGACCATCTTTACCCAACTTTTAGCACTGGAGGCTTGACTCTCATACCTTCTGGAGTCACTTATACTGCTAATGAGCAAGTGTAAAACACTATCATATCAGAATGACAGCCTTTGACACTCGCTCAGCATGGATGCAGATGACCACACACAAGGTGCAATGCAGTAGGAAATAAAACAAAAACCCCCTGAAATAATAATCAAACCTTCTGAACCCTGGAGAAGGCTTCACTGTATAGATCCAGCAGAGGTTTTACAGTTCAGGTACATCTCTATTTACCATTCTGAATTCAGATTTTCAGAAACAAGTCTGTACAAGCAAACATTGCAAGAAACATTTTTCCGTCCAATTCAGGTTTTGCTCCTACTTTATATAATTTAGCAGCTTCATAACTTCATATAAGAGTCCCTTTCCCAGCTAAAACTACAGGTTAAATCCTCCATCTATAACCCAGCTCAAACAACTGCATCACAGCTGGAGAGTATGTCTGTCATTATATTTACTTACACCACACAAAAATAAACTGTAGATAACCAAATTTGTAAAGGAATTGGCAGAACTAATCAATTGTTATTACAAAGCTTGTTTGAAGATTAGATATTTCGCTTTGAAATAATAATAAAATGCAGCTAAGTGGGTTAGGAAAAGGAAATACCGTCTCCCTGAGTTACAGCTGATTATACTGCAAGTCTGCCACTCCATGTTTACTCTAAGGCAGATGTACTGATATAATAAAAAAAGCTGGAGTTATTTTAGTCATGCCTACTTTGCGGAGGGAAAAAGTTTGACCTTTTACCTTGCTCGCTGCTGTTGTCTCCGCTCTGGGAAGCGTGGCCCCCACTGGAGGGCCCCGGTGTGCCTGCCGAGTGCGTTGAGGTTGCATCATCGTGGTCTCTCCAAGATGAAGGATTCTGGTGTCAGAGTGCCAAGGAATTTTTTCCACAGTTCCCATTCCAATAGCAAATGAAGAACAGAAAGAAAACCGGGAGAAGAGGGGAGGAGGGGAGGGAAAAGTATACACATTAGCATTTGTGAAATGTGCCAAACACCGATACTGTTTGCACAGTGTAATAATTCTTCAGAAAAGACAAGCAGAGGAGGTACAAAGATTTACTTGGTAAAATAAAGGGCAGATTTTTTTTTTTATTATTTTTTTTTTTAACTTTTCAAAGAGTTGTCTGGATTTAATTGTTTGACTAGTACTGCAGGGGAGAATAGTAGGGGAGGAAAAAAAAAAAGTTTCTAAATGAGCAGGGGGAGAGCATCAACCTGCAGTTTATGATATGACATGTTCCCATTAGGATCAGGACAGTTGGTATGCAGACTATCTCCCCACACTTTATTTTCCAGACTGACTAGAGGTGGGAGGGGAGAGGAAGAGGAAGGAAACTGTAGAGGAGAGGAGAACGTGCATGGAAGAGGAGCATGTCCTCACACCCTACCCTCTCTCTCACCCATGTGAACACTAGAAAAAACTTCAAGCAAACGCAAAGTTGTGAGGGAAAAAGCAAGCTTTCTCTGAAAGATGTTATATACCAGGAAAGATGCTTCCTCACCCCCTACCACCACCTTGGTGTGACACGTTTCAAAAGACTTTCTAGATGTATCACTCTAGCAGTTCGCTTACAAGCATTGTCAAGAATAACCACCAGGTGATTATATAAAATAACACGTATAGTGATTTTTATGTAATTCTTTCTACATTACTATGCATAAAACACGACAAAAGGGAACGCAGAAGACAGACAGACGAAGTTTGCAAAACTTGGCTAAGTAAGACCTCAACTACTGTACTTTAGTCACATAATTCACGCAAGCTTTCTAATTTATTTAGTATTGGCTTTCCCGGCATGAGGAGCTGCTGTTTGAAAGGGTAAGTGAGGAAAACTTAATGTTACAGTTTAGTGCTACTTTGTTGAGTGTATTCTCCTCCTGTCCTCCTCCCCTTTCCTGATCATTCCCAATACCCTGCTGTTGCTTAAAGGAAAACAGGAATTCTACTGTACAGGAAGAGCTTTATCAGCACCACATGAAGGCAGGCAAGAGATGGAATTTCCTCTGGCAGAAAAGGAGAGCAAGAACACATGAAACAGATCAGACTAGGGGCTGGACCTGCATTACTTGTCACCTGTATGTGACAACTTAAATCAAGCGCATTATAATAATTCAGCAACAAAACAAACAAAAAATCCCCCATTAAAAAAAAATAAATATATATATATTGCTTCTTAGGTTTGGTAGTGTTTTAAATCTGCATTATGAAATAACACCAGACTACTAAAGCACGAGGAGATCCTGAAAGCAGCAAGCGACAAGTGTGGATAAATGCTTTGAGCAGGGCTGATTCTGACCTCATCTACCCCGACGTGTAGTAGGAATAAGTTCAACAAAATCAGCTGATTTACCCATTGTAAAATTCAGTGTAAGTGTGATTGGAATCAGGTCCCAAAATACATATATTGAAACATCTCAAAGTAATCTCCTAGCACTGATTAGTACCACATGCTCTATAGCAACACAAAATAGAACTGCCAAATAACGGTTTGCTACAATACCCAGTAACATAAATCTAACGGGCCTGACCCAGATCGCAGCAGAGACGAAGGGAAGAGCCCATGACTTCAAAAGGTTCCCGCTAAAGCTCTAGGTGACCAAAGGGTAAGAAGGATCCAAATCCCCTTCACCTTACACAGACACACACGTGCACCCACGTAAGCGGTTCCATGGCAGGAAGGTATGAGTAAAATCAGAAGACAGGACAGGATCTGAAATTCGCCTAACCTGTCAGCGCAACAGACAACACAACAGCACTTACGGCACGAAACCACCACCCCCTCCAAAACCTAGAAGACTGATCTACTTTTCCTCACACAGAACCGCAGCAGGAAAAAAAAAAAAACAAACCCAACCACCAAACAATAATATTTTATATTCATTGAGGTTGTTGTACTAATTAGGTCTCAGAAATCACTATTAATATTGTAACACCCTCCCCAATTTCATTTAAAAAAAAATTAAACAAATATTTACCATCAATTTACAAAGTCAGGTGAAAAGAAACACAATAAGGAAGATGAGAAGCCTTGAAAGTTCAAGCAGCCCAGATGTTATTAAAAAAAAAAACCCCAAAAGTTGAAAATAAGGTTAGTAAAGAGTTCAGATGGAAATAAATTGCAAAAACTGAGCAAGTTTCTTTACAGCCTGGATTAAAACACAGTTGTGCCTATGAGCTGCTCTTTTTATCTCTGCGTTAGGAAGCCACTCAAATAGCTTCAAGCTGAAGGCAAACAGCAGACAGGAGCTCTTCAGCCCTCTGCAGCCTCTTAGCGTCAGCTGTTTGCCGGATGGTAATCAGATAAAGAGCTAGAAGAAATACATGAAAAAGGAAAGAAACAATAGCATAGCATGAGTTTAGCCCTCCAACAACATCAGGCTGGAACCTTCTTTTAGAAAATGTAATAATTGCAACATGTTCACCTAGGCGAAACTTTTCAGGGAACACAGCGAGTTATGTTAATTTTATGCACTGCAGGCTCTCTTAAGCTGGCTGCCGTTGGAGCTCCTTATCACACATATGAAAATTACAATAATTAACTGGTAACACCTCAGCTATGTTTTAAGGCAAATGTCATCCAAAACCTATCATACAGTATTTCAAAAGCTAGACCGGCCTTTCTGTTTCAAAACCGTAATGATTTGGAAAGGATCGCTGAATAAGACTTCCTCCAGCTGAAAACACTTGCTGTCTCTACCAGGCTGAGTTGTTCTTGACCTCAGTTTGTAGATCCCGCCTTAGAAAGACAGACTGTATTGATTGGGAATTCAATGTATTTCTTGTGACACAGTTTTCTTGAGGAAGTGATTTGGCAGAATTTTGTTGAAGGACAGAAATAATAAGATGGGATATTTACAAGATGTGACAGTAGAATGTTGGAGGAATTTGAAAGGGAGGGAAATAGCTAGCCTTTAATATTATAAAAAATGACAAATAACTCTAGGGGTGGAGTTTACCACCCCAAAAGGCAACATTCTTTTGCTTTGGACTAAGATCATTGTACGTGTCAGTGAACTTATCTTTTTCTCCCCTAGACTGTTCCCAACTTTGCATCCCTCAAGAAAAACTTCTTGGCCAAATGCCTAATTGTAAGTGATCATTTCATGTATGTCTTCACAAAAAAATGGGACCAAATGACACATCTGAAGTGTACTTGACTGGAAAGACTTTAGCAGCATAATTTAGATACCTGAAGAGATCCTGATCTAAAGCCCGCTCACATTAATTGCAATTTTTCTATTAATTTCAATGAAATTTGTATTAAGCTATCACACTGTAAAAAAACCCAACCAAACAAACAAACATCTTCAGATAAATTACACAAACTGCTAGCGTGGCTTCTCGTATCTTCCCGCAAGTTTAGTAATACACTTTGCAGAAAGACGTTGAAGAGCAGAGATGGTGTCTGCCAAAATGCAGTTGCCTGCTTTATGTACGTGTGTATACTGTAAAATTTTCACACACATATGACCTGAGCTAGTGCCAGATACCGGAGAAGGTAAACAGCACACATGTACCTATTCCCAGTAGTTTTAATAATTGGGAGTCAAATATGGTGCTCCTCTTGCTCTTACCTAATTGTGTTAAAGAGCAGTGTTACCAGGCGAAAAGCGGTGAATACTGAGTAGAGCACAATAGAAGGAGATGGAAAATAGATACAAGAAGCTAGGTCTCCAGGGGCAGTATTTTCTATTTGCTGGGCTACAGACTCACAGCTGATAATGCAAGTTGTAATTAATATAAAAGCAGGAGACAATATGGGGAAAGCTTGTACTAGCAGGGCCACAGGAGATCACTCCGCTGCTATCCACTGTTTCTCATTTACACACAGAGCCTTCCCTAGAAAACACAATTTTGCCAGTGTTTTTTCCCTTGAAAGTTAAAAAAAAATTGATTTAGCACCACCATTGAATTTTGCTAAATCTAGAAAAGAGCAACAGAAAGGACAAGAGTCTCCTGGTATACAAAGCAAATCTGATGCGTTACTCTTTTGTCGATGCTGCAAATCTGGTGGAAACTGTAAGAGTTTTTAACGGCTACCGGATTTCTTGAACAGAGATGTTCTAACAGAGAAATTCGCTATAGGATAACCTTCCATTAAATTGCAATTCTTATTTTGTATGCCCAGAATTTCCACTGGGCAAAGTTTGGCTCATTTTTTGTGAGTGTCTGTAGTCCCGCTAGGGCTGATTCTGATCTTACACTGCTTTTTATGGTGATATTAAAGACTCATTTAACCATAAGGAATTTCCTTCTTATTTATAACTGGGAAGTAAAATCAATCAGGCCAGCTGATACCCATGTGAGTAAGCTGAGCAGGATTTGGCTCACAGACGTTAACTGAAGTTTTAAGTATACAACTGTGACAGGATCAGGCCCTCGCATTTTATCAGATGAAATGGACAAAACCACTGATCTTCCAGGGACAAACAGAACACAACGTACTTTCACAGAGAAACTGCAACAGCTACAGAGCTTGTTTTCTGTGAAGATGGTTGGGCTCAAAGGTCTGGTGGTTGCTCCGGTAAATTAATTTTGCAAACACAAAACTGAACTACTGATACAGATGGCATTCTGTACACACACACACACACCCCAAATACAAGCCAAATCCTGCTCACCTTGTTGCTACAAAGAACACCTGTAAACACAGTGGAACGACTGATGTGATTGATACCACAAAAATCTGTCTCTAGGTACCACCATATATCAAAAGATGATATACTGTGCCAGACATACAAACCTATATGCATACACGCACGTGTGTCTGTGTGTGTACATCTCTGTGCATCTCTGTCTGTCTATGTTTTGCATGTATAAAGTACAGGGCGGTATCTTAGACACTGTTGTTGAATGCAGTAATAATAAACTGACTATGTAAAGAAACTTTCAATAAGTAAACGAGCCATGAAAAACTCTAATTTGACATGATATGTGCATTTTCTAAAAAGACTACTCTTGATATTACTAAGGTTTATTTTCTTACAGATGCATATTTAATATGATAACTCTTTTGCATCAGAATTGCACAACTGAAACAAAACACAAAGCATTGTGATGTATCAGGTATTTGTGTATGTATGTATATATATATATTTATGTGTACAGGTTTTAATTCTTGTCCCTTGATTTTGTGTTTGAGGAAAGTGTCAGGAGGAATTTTTGACACTCCTAGAACGTGGCAACGTTCTGAAAAGCTGCGTGCTTTGTATTTTCCAATTAAGATTGAAATCAGACATGTAATCCACCTGTCAGCAAGGAACTGCGACTTGAAAAATCAGAGGTTTGTTGTTTTTTTTAATCATCCTTCTACGTCATTCTGTGTGGCTACACTTCGTCTAGACTGGTAGACAACTCAAACCAAAGAGGGAACACCGGCATCAAATAGACAGTGAAATACATCATCGGTTCAGTTTGAGAGAACTCAGTGTAAAATTGAAACGCTCAAATTTGAGCTGTAGAATACCTTTGCAGAGTGCCTTGGCCCATCAAAAAGAGGAAATACACAACGTTCTCTACAGTCTCGGAAAGTTCCCGATGCTCCTTGCCCCTTCAGAAAGCACAGGGCCTACCATACCATCCTAAGCCTTAAGCTGCACGCTAAGAAATTTGTTTATTAAAGAGAATGTTTCCCTCATTATTGTTGCAGTTAGCTACTTATTTTCCCTTCTGACACTCTACAAACAGAAAGGGCACCTTTGGGTTCTGATCCCGAGTTTCTGGAATACTCAAAACTCCCACTAAAGTCCACCAAAGTATGTCATACCTGGAGACAGCAGCATTGGGCCCCCAATTACTTCCTAATTGCTCAGTGAAATCTTACCTAAAGGTTTAATTATATATTTGGAACAGATATGTATATTCCCCTGGTTTTATTTTTTTCTCATCTGCAAGATGTCAGGAATTTGCACAGACCATTCTTTGAGGAGAAATATTAGAGAAATATAAAATGTCTGAACGTCCAAAAGTACAAAATAAAAGTATCTCCTCATTTGAGAGCTGAAAGGTTTAATATTGAGACTAATATTTCTCTTCTACAGCTAAGGCATCGGATTTCTAATCTGTCAACAGCCCTTTTATAAAAAAGAGATGTATGTATATTTCTATCCATTTTTAATTATATTTTATGAATGATGATCTGTGTATTATTACCTCTCAGCTGCAAATTGACTAGAACATATAAACAAATATCAAAAAGACTGAGGCCCTGATTCTGCTCCCACGAAAGCCAGCGGAAGGAGAGCCATAAATTTCTACGGGAGAATTACTCGGCTTCAAAGTAGGTTTGTGCTAAAGGAAGAATTGTGTGGCACCAGGTGAAGCCAGGTACAAACTAAATCTAATTAAAGTACAAAATGTTATCATATGCTCAAAAAAGTTAAAAAATCTCTGAATTTTGCAAGCATTAGGTTTTTCAGATTTGAATAGCTTGAAAAAAAAAAAAAAGATTTGTTGGCAATCTGAACAGATATTTTAGGCTGAACACAGAATGCAGGATAGGGCCCAGAATGTTTATATTGAACAATAATAAATTGTCTGTGCTGGGAAACTCAACTTGAACTGCAGCTGGAAAGGTTTCTTTCCTCTTTTCTTTTCTGTTCTCCCCCCGCCTGCCTCCAACTGATCTGGTTCAGCCAGGGCATAGCTGTAATTACCTTCTTCCCATCTACAGCTAATACCTCAGAGCAATAAAAAAATATGAGGGTGTTAAAAATTCAAACACTAATTATGGGCTGTTATATTTACTAAACACAGCAGAGTAATAACAAAAGTTTCAGCTTGTTGTGGCCAGCGCTGCACTATTTGATCTACCAAGTCCCTGGACCCTTTACACTTACTGTATTACATAACAGTTAATAGCGCACTAAAATAAAATTCGATAAACACATTTATTACCAAACACGTATAGCACAACCTCTTACAGCTGTCTCCTTTTCCCAGCACAGGTATATCTCTGAAGAGTTCATTCCTTTGTTGATTTTGGTTTGGGTTTCCAATTAAGTTACATAAATAGTGGAGCAGTAGATTTTGAAAAGGGAAGCATGCGCTGTTTGAGTACCCCGTTTAAAGTCTTATGGTAAATATTGGCTAATCCCACAATTCTTTCTGCTGCTTTCCCTTATGCTTGTTTTCAGGTCTAGCAAAGGAATAAAACTGAGAGCTGCCTTAGTTCCTAGTTCAGCCCTGCCACTGTCACCGCTACCACCCCTCGCGTTCACGTTGAACACACAGAGTGTAACTTTATACCGCTTAATAAGAATAGAGGAGTACGGATTTTTGGGGTGTCAAACAGCTGTCACAAACTGTCACCTCCACAAGGGAAACCTTGGCACACAACAAATTAAACTACACTCCTTTTTGGCTGTCATTATTCACAGCCAATCAGTTGAAATGCTCCTAGTATTTCATGTGCAAATAAAACCATGAGGGGAAGACCCGCGGATCAGAATAGTGGGCCAATACATAAAACAGAGGGAACAACATGCTGTCTCTGTCCTTCTGAAGTGGCTCATCATCACCCCTGCACCAACTTTCACCAAATGAGATCTAGCCCGAGGCTATATATTAAATATGCATATCAAAGCAAATGAAAAAATAAACCTGGAGAGTCAAATTGGACAAATTTGCATGCTTGAACTACTACATTTTCAGGTAGATGCTTGCAAATGATAGCTCATTTTTTGATAGTCTTGCGTGCTTTTATTAGACATTTTTTTAAAGCTTTTCCTTCTTTATGAATAAAAGTGGGTTTCTTCCTGCTGGAACCTTGTACAGTGTAAATATAAATGTGTACACACACGGTAGTTTGACTAAGCCATAAAAGAGTGTTAAAGTTTTGTTGGGAAAACAAGCTAATACACAGGGAAAAAAAAAATCCAATAAGGAGACACATTTCCCAAAACGCATGAATAAAATGTAACTATGTGATACAACTCTTCATTTCCCAGTTGGTGTTCTGGTTGCACAAATTATTGCTTCCTTTCAAAACAAATAGCAGGGGGCTAAAGTAAAAATGTTATAGCTCAAATCTCCAGGAAATAAAAGGCTTTAAATTATAATACCCAATGAAGTGGTAAACCCTAACGGGTGCAAGATAAATGGGTTGTCATATTTATTTGAGTTTGTTTTTTGGGCCACAAAAGCAAGAGGAGATTCTTCTTAGGGAAGATAGTAGTTATCAAATTATCAAAATGCTAACCCCCTCCACCTCTGTCCTATCATTGTGTGTGAATTTAAATATTATAATGGAGCACTGCAAATTGGCTTGAGCATTCGCCATCTGCCAGAACCCTAAACAGGCTAGTTTATCTAATCTCTTCAATATAAACACAAGCATGCTCCATTTCTACACTTCCACTTGAAACACACTCTTGTAAAGAAACTGAACTGGAGAAACATGTACTTTTTTTTTTTTTTTCTGTTGCTCTGAATCATACACAATGACCCCATATCTTTCAGGTTGCCACTCATTTCAATTTCTTTTCTAGTACTCTCCCGGAATACTTATGCACACGAATGTAGGGTTGTAAAATGCCATAAACCAAATATTTTTTAAATAGTGTCATGCCTCATAGAGTTTATTATCTACGTGTGAGATAGCTGATAAGCAGAGAAACTTTCAGGAACGTCTGCATACATTTTTTTTCCTCTCAAAATAATAGATTTAAAATGTAAGACATGGCAAAAACCTTGTCCTGCAATGTTTACCGAATACAAATGAGAAAATGAAAGCTAAGGCTTGGGTCCAAAAATATTTCCCGGGCTCTGGAACTAAGCCGTACCAGAAGGAGGGCATTTAGAAAAATTTATTATTATTTTATCTCCCAATCCAGCGTCAGTCCAGGTCTAATGTAATTATCAAATACACACACAAACAACATGTTTTCAAAGGAAACAAAAGCTCCTCGAAAGCTCATTCTCCCT
Organism: Larus michahellis; assembly: GCF_964199755.1. NCBI lineage: Eukaryota > Metazoa > Chordata > Aves > Charadriiformes > Laridae > Larus > Larus michahellis. The sequence goes on along the minus strand of NC_133899.1, from coordinate 57,299,700 downwards.
GGGCTTACAGCTACTCTTCCTAACACACTGGGAAATAAAGGCAGGCGCCTGTGCAGAAAGCATGGTTAACTTCACACCGGGTGTTAAATTAATATTTCAACCGCTAAAATATTAGACTGTATCATTTAGATTATGAGTTCAATTGAATCTAAAACTGTGTAAACCCCTTTTCCCCCCAGGGATGCGTTCCTATAAATAAACTAGAGTTCACACCCACTCTTTTTAACCAGAGCTATTCCTTCCCTTTTCTGCGGTACCAGCTGCAATCTTTCCCTTCACATCCCGAAGTCTCTTCGCGTCTACATCTTTTTGAAGGATCACAAGAGCCGCTCCAAAACCCGGAAAAACAAAGGCACTCTCCTTACCACGCACACCAACGTTCAGTCCTACACACATAACACTAATTCACCAACTCCTAAAGTGTTAAAATCAACCGCTAACCTACGGTTACTCAATCATCGTTCTCTCCAGCTTTCTGTAATACATTGTTAATAATTGCTTCATCAAGGTTACTGTCTTTTATTATGAAGATGCTTCAGGCGTTTGGCAATAAGTCCATATTCTGACAATAAGTTGCTATAAAGCACAAGCATTGGAAACTCTAATGTGCTAACCCTCTTTTTTTTAATGCAATGTAGTATTGCCAATAATTCTCATCACTTGTCATCCCCACGAGAGGGGAGGGGGGAGCAAATCAGCAAACTTTCTCCCTAACTTTCTTGTCTCTGTTTCCTTACATTGCTGCATTGATTACAGAGTTGGCAAAGGAGAAGAGAAAGCACCGATCCCCACATCAAACCGACAGTTTGCTAGCTCTCCAAGCCGCCCAGACCAGGAAACTTTACAAACCATTGCAAACTCGCTGCTCTACAGATGGAAACAGAAGGAACCTTTCGCATTTCTACAACTTTACAAAGCGAGAGGGAAGAAAGCGTAAAGATGGGACCCGAGCTTGCAAGAGGTTAGAGTACTAATGATAATAGTGCTACTAACAGACAACAGCAGCAAACCAATGAAATCGGGGACAGGTCCTCCTAAGCAGGTTAAAATCTTAAAAAGCGCCACAAAGAAATTGGAAGGACTTACATGATCGGCTAAATTTGTGGAAGATCCTGAGAGTTCTTCGTGGTCTGATTTGGAGCTGCCATCCCTTTCATCAATAACGAGGTCTATTGGCATTTTTCCTTTCAAACAACTAATGTACCGATGGCAGAAGTTATCGCACAATTCATGAACCTGAAAACAGTAACAAGAATAATAGCATCAATAATGGCAAAATATCGGATTGCAACTTTTTTTTTTTTTTTATGGTAGCAAGAACAACCCTCTGATCTACTCCACAAGTAACTCTAATTAAGGGGCACAATAGTTGAAGGCAAGGAAACAATAGAGAAATTGTTGCAGCACATATTATTCTCTAGAGACTTGCCGCAGCAACAAGTTAGAGAGAGAGAGAGAGATAGTGGGTTCAGACTGGTGTGCAGAGGAAAATCCGATGTGATGATAACATCAGAACACCGGGAGCTGGACCCAGGCGGTATCTCTGGAGCCATACACAGCCCAGGCAGGTACAACTAGTCACTCGGGACGGGATCGGTTTAAACCGTGGCTAAAAAAAAAGGTCTGTGTGAGCGGCCGCCGTAAAACGGAGCTGCTCGCTGAGGCTGTGGGAAGAGCCGTCCTCGTCCCAGGGCACAGCCCCCTCCCCACGCCGCGCAGGGGCCCCCTGCCTCTTCCAAACATTTAGTGCTTGCTTGGGGTTAATACGCCTGCCAGAGCTGGAGAAAGGCAGGAGTGCTTTCATTTCTCTTTTTTTGTTAAACATATTATTTCCGAGTCAGGGAAAGAACTTCTACTGCGGGAAGGGGTAAGAAGGATGGAAGGGGGTTTAATAATATATACATTTAATGACTCGGTTGAAATTACACTGAAAAAAAAAAATAATGCCGGGCTGGGCTGGGCATGGCTGTCGGGTGTCACATGCTCTGATGGCACAGGTTACAGTATCACACTGCGTTTCCCCTGTCTCCTCTGGCCATGTTTACAAGTCATCCCAAACAGTCAAGGGGAGGGGGAGCGGGGGAAGCAGGGGGGAGAGGGAGGAAACGGCTTGCCCCCCGCCCACCTCCGTGGCTCTTACCTTTTCTAATTCCAAAAGGTGAAACCTTAGTACTTGTATTGCTTGGATCATCTGCAAGAAAGTTTTGAGCAAGGGGTTACGTGGGAGACAGGAGCTCGGGGGCTGCGCAGAGCTGCGAGCCCGAGTGGGCGAGGGGGAGAGGGGGATTGTCAGGGCGCGCAGTCATTATCCAGGATTTCAGCTCATTGGTCACGCTCGAACAATTTTGATCAACTTTAACCTAAGCACTTGATTTTTTTTTATCATATTTATTCCAGGAGCGGCGATTAGTGCTTTATTACCGCGATCTTGGAGAAAACCTCTTCCTCTTTCCCTCGCTCCCTCTCGGCACCCCGGCCCTCATCTCGGAGGGTCCGCAGGGAAGTCACACACACGCTCCCACCCCCCCACCGCCCGCGGGAGAAAGGGGAAAGGGGGGTGGGTGGGGGGGAGGAAAGGATGAATAGTTTGGCATCTTCTTTACAAGCGGATTTAGGCACTTTGAATATTGGAATCGTTCACATTAGCAAAAGAATTACGTTAGAAATCTCCAGCTCTCTCTTCTTAAGCAGTTATTTCCTTCACTTTAGCTTCCCGTGGCTTTCAAACACAGCTTTGCAATGCGCCGGGGCTCGAGAGTTTGCCCTGGCTCACTTTGAAAGTGCAAGCCCTTTGAAGCCTCTTGCCGGTAGCTTTCCAGCCCCCCGGCTCTCCCCCTCCCCTGCCCGCCCTGCCGGGGTGCCCGGGCCGCCCGCCCCGCACGGCGGAGGGCGCTTGCCGGCAAGCGGGCGGTGAAGGTCGGGAAGGGCGGGAGGGGAGCGGGGCTCAGAGGGGTGAGCAGGCCCTTACCAAATTGTCCAACTCTGGATTTGAAGAAAAAAGTGGTTTTTCGGCGCGGACCTGCGAGAAGAAGGAAAAGCCGGCGTGAATTACAGCTTCTCTCCTCAGCCCTGTAACCGAATCACTCAAAGCGGGGGGGTGGGGTGGGGGGAAAACCCTGTGACAAAACCGGCCGGTACAGGTCACATCAAAATGCGTCTGGGCGCCCCGGACTCACCCGTGATGTGAACAGGAGCCTTCTGGCAGCCCGGTGCCGAGCCGGCCGCCCTTGCCACAGCGGGCCCCCCTCTTTTCTGACCCCCTGCCTTTCCCCCCGCTCCCTCTGCTTCCAAAACTCGGCCACGGTTGCCCTCACTTCCCTTTCATTCATGCGGGAGGGCGAGGGCCGTGAGGCTCAGCCCGGCAGCCTGGAGGGGTTCTCCCGGCGGAGGAGGGCGAGGGCCAGCCGGGCCGCCAGCCCCGCGACCCCGCCGCTGCCTCCCGCCCCCCCCCGGCGGCCGGAGAAGGGGCGCGCGGGGGGGTGGGGGGGGGGTTGGAGGTGGGGGGGGGCTGCCCCCTGCCAGCCCCCGGCCGTACGGGCCGAGGAGCTGAGGAGGTGTCGGGATGGCTGGGAAGGGCCGGGGGCGGGGGGAGAGGTGCCGGACCTGTTTGGCGAAGACGGCGATATCCTCGTTGAAGGAGTCGGAGGAGCAGACGTCCCCGCCGGCCACGCCGGGCTCCCGGGGCGTGCAGGTCGCCAGCTCGCACTTCTCAAAGACCAGAGCTAAGAGGGGGAACAACGGGTGCCTACCGGGCAGTGGCACACAAAGACAGGGGAGGGGGTGGGGGAGAGGGGGAAAGAAGAGCTCTAATCAACAAGTATTTTTGTTTTGGTTTGTTTTTTTTTTTTTTAACTGCACGGACACACAGGCACGCACACACGGACACAGCCAAGCTCTGCAGCCTCGCAGTATTGCTTCGGGCAGGGCAGGGGAGAACAACGTTTTGAAATAAAAATGCTGGTTTCGGTGGCGGGTTTTGCGGTTTTGGTTTTGGGCTTGGGTTTTTTTCCCCCTTTTGAAATTGCAATGCCCGAGCCGCATCCCCCGTGCGGTCCCCACAGCTAAGGACAAAAGTGACCTCTCCTCCAAACGCACAAGGCACCAAACACGCTCACGCAGGCAGCAGCTCAGCTGGGAATCTTACACTTTTCGCCACGGCTTAAAATAACGCGAAACCTGGAAGATCCCATCCCTACCCTCCAGCTATGACCTAAAATGAGAAGCACGGCCAGGCAAACTGCAAACTACTTAATACGTAATTTTATTTTTCAAGGGGCCTGCTAACAAAAATGTGGTGAAGTTTCCTGGCTTAGGAAGCACACCCAAGTAAAATACCAGCTGTCCAGATAAGTGAGCTGGGGAGGGGGCGGAGGGAAGGAGCACTTCGCGAAATATTTTCCCATAGTTGGTGTAGTCAGAAAAAAAAAATATTTTATCTGCGTGCTAAGTAGTAAGCATGCATTTGTCTCTTTTCCCCTTTGGTGCCTGATCAAGGCCCCACACTCTGTCATAGATGTTACTCTCTCTCCTTTTAGGATCATTTAGCATTTTTTCTAAAAGGCACTGAAGGGAATCGGTGTCATCCCCCCCAAGCAATGCCCTGGCACAGGCTTGATTTTTGCTGGGTACGTGTTTCTTTTTCCTCATGTTCTTTCTTTCTTAAATAGAAAACTCAGCTCATTTACCCCAATGTATTTGTTTCTTCCGTCTCAGGGAAGAGCTGCTTGCGAGAAGCGAATCCCTTTTATTCTTACTACCTTTCGCGACGTGAATAGCTCTTTATTTACAGTGTTGGAAGAGTGTTATTATGACACGAAGGACAACACCAGACAACACTTCTCCAACTAAAATCCAGAGCGATGAGAGTCACCTCTCCTGTCTGAACTCCTAACTGGGGCCTTTCCGAGAAAGACAAAAAATCCACAGGGGAAAAAAAAAAACGTGGAAAAAAGAGGAAAAAAGGGGGGGGGAGAAAAAAAAGAAAGACAAGGCAACAACACCTCCCCCCAGGCCAGCCTCTCTCCCCGAGAGGTCTGTTTTTCCAGGACCCGTTTCCCGTGGGTGCTGGCACCTCAGCGCGGAGTCAGGCTGGGATCGCACTCGCCCCGAAATTGCCATCAGTGGCAGTGCCACCGCGCGGGTCTCCCTGCGGAGCGGGCGGCTGGGGGGCTCCCCGGCCTCCTGCCGCCCTCCCTCCCGCCGGACCCGCCGGGGCTCCCCCGCTCCGCTCCGCTCCGGGGCTCGGATCGCCGCCGCCCGCCGCCGCGGCCCCGCGGGAGTCCCCGCCGACCGCCCCGCTCCTGCCCTCGCCGTTCCGCGGGCACCGGCGCTGCGGAGCCGGGCCATGGCGCCGGGCGGCCCGGCGGCACCTACCCGTATATCGCATCCTTGTCCCGCTTCAGGGCATCGTTGACAGCGGAGCCCATGCTGGCCGGCATGACATTGGGGTGCGGGGCGTGGGCGCCGTAGTGCTGCCCGGCGTGGAGCGGCGGCCCATGGTTGAGGTGGTGCACCGGGGGGATCGGCCGGGGGGCGTGGGGGTCCCCGTACATGGACGCCGGCACCCCTACTCCGTCCATCCCGCCGTAGTGGGGCAGCTCATCGTACTGTCAAAAAACGGGCCGGAAGAGAAGAAAGAAAGAGAAAGAGGGGAAGAGAGAGAGAGAGAGAGAGCGCGAGAGAGGGGAATAAAAAAACAAACAAACAACAACAACAAAAGTCAGAAGAGAGTAAAGCACCCGGACAGACACAAACAGAGCAAAACAAAACAAGAACAGCCACAACAGAGAGAGAAATGTGCAAAATGAAATCAACTGGGATCGGGAGCGGAGGCTGGAGAGGCTGAGGGAGGGAGTGGGGGTGCGGGGAGAGGTAAGGGGGGAAAGTGTGTGTGCCTGCCTGTGTGTGCGGGGGGAGATGGTCCTCTTCAGCACGGGCAGGAGAAACCCTAACAAGGAAACGGGGATGAAAAGGAAGGAAACGGAGGAGAGAAACTGGAGTTACTCTGCATTAGAAAGGAAGGACAAAAAAAATATATGTGTAAATGAATAAACAAGCAGAATCAAAAGCAACTATAGAAATAAATCAACGCTGGGAAGGAAAGAGGAAAGGTAGGGTGCATCGGGGGAGGGGAGGGGGAGATAAAGGGGGAAATAATCTGAAAGTTACCAGAAACATTATTTAGTAGCAATTCCCCTTGTCCTTGTCAAAGCCAGAGACAAAAAAAAAAAAAAAAAAAAAAAAAAGAAGCAGCTATATGTGTATACATATATATACGTTCGTATATACACAGAGACACATATGTATTTCTTAGTCTTTCCTAGGCAGCGGCAGTAACGGCGGCAGCAGCAGCAGCAGCAGCAGCAGCAAGCTTTCCCCTGTGAAACCCGTGCTACTGAGCAGGCAGAGAGCAGGGAAATCGCGCTGCTGGGGGAAAAGCTAGAGAGGAAAAAAAGCGTGGAACAATTGCAGAGAGAGACACACACAGAGAGACACTCACGCACGCACACAAAAAGCTAGTGAATAATTTTTGCTGCTATTTTTTAATAGTGGCCGCCATCATCATCAGCAACAGAGGAGAGCAAATCGGACAGGCCCCTCTTAAGAGAGGATTTATATATAGGTAAGTGTTGGAGATTTAAACCTACCCTTTGCGCCATCAGTCTGCGCTCCAATAAACTCCTGGATGTGTCGTATATTTAATATCCCAGTCCAGCAAAGAAAGTGATTTAGAGTGAAGAAGATTCCTTTTTTTTTTTTTTTGCAACCCACTTATAGACTTCTCCTATCCTCCAATATGGGTAAATAATAATAATAACAACAACAATAACAACAACAATAATATATAAAAAACAGTCAAGAACCACGATGAGTTTCTGTGTTTTCTTCTTTTTTCTCTCTCTTTCTCTCTTTCCTTTTTCTCTCTCTCTTTTTCCTTTTTTCTTTCTCTACGCAAAAAAAAAAAAAAAAAAATTGTCAAGCCCCCAAACTGAAGGTTACGATCGGCCCGTCAGCAACCCACATGTAACCAAACTGTCGTGTCTCATGGCTTTTTGCCACTCCAGCTGTCAATCAAAGCCAGGGAATGTCAAGGTAGTGAATGAATGATGGTTGATGATGATGAAGAAGAGAGGAGGAATCTTTTTAACCCCGGTTTCTTCTTCCAGTAACTCCGCGCTCGGGTTTTTGCCTTTTAGGATCGCTATAGGGTTGGTCTTGGTCTTTTTTTTTTTTTTTTTTTTTAAAAGTACTGTGAAGGGGGGCTGGGGAGAGATGCGAAGAAAAATTGAATAGTTTGCAAAGCCCGGACTTCCCCCCTCTCTCCTTTTTTTTTTTTTCCTCTTTTTTTTTTCTCTCTCTCTTTTTTTTTTTTTTTTTTTTTTTTTTCCCCCTCCTCTTTCCTCTCCTCTCCTCTCTCCTCCCGGCCGGTATTTTGTCTCCCTCTCCGCCTGGCTCCCTCCGGGATGAGTGAGTGAGTGTCAGCGAGTGCTGGCAGGTTGGCTGCCGGCTGCCTTATAGAAGAGGCTCAGTTTTGCGGCGCTGATCGGCGGGAGAATGAAGTGACGGAACCCGGAAGTAGTGGTGGCCATAGCCAGTCCTGCAGCGCGGCGGCGGCGGCGGCGGGGAGCGGCGGGGCAGCGGCGGGGCGGCGGCGGCGGCGGGGAGCGGCGGGGCAGCGGCGGCGGCGGCGGCGGCGGCGGCGGGGCGGCCCGTCCGGCGGAGCGGCGGGGATGCGCAGCGCAGCGCGGCGGCGGGGCGGCCGCGGCGCCGCGCGGGGGGAGCCGCGCAGCAGCCCCTGCCCCGAGCGAAGCAACGCGTGTAGGAAGGAGCGAGCGAGCGTGCGAGAGAGAGGGAGGGAGGGAGGGAGCGAGGGAGGGAGGGAGGGAGGGAGGAGGAGGGAGGAGGGAGGGGAGGAAGGACAGGGAGAGTGCGTGTGTGCGAGAGGGGGGGAGAGGCAGGGGAAAACTGCAGAGAGCGAGAAGAAAAGTGCGATAGGAGCCCAGCCCCGGGTTTGGCTTGCGCTAGGTTATTTGAGCGGCAAAAAAAAATATACCTTTCCGATCGACCGCGATGTTTGAGCGTTCTGGCGGGCGCGCTGACGAGTTATTTATTTAAGTCGCCGGCCGTCGCCGCTGCCGCGGACGGTGCGCGGGTCCGGGGGCACGGAGAGAGCTACAGCGCACGAGGGGGCCGCGCAAAGTTGCTCTTCCCCGGGAAGCGAGCCCGCTCCGGCCGAGCGCTCGCCCCTCCGCCAGCGCGGTGCGGGGCACGCGTGGTTTCTCTCCTCTGACCATTCATTGTGCTTTTCTAAAAATTAATTTTCCAGGGCATGAAGAGAACGCCTCGTTCAAACCGTGTTTGGCACCGCTCTTCATTAAGTGATCGCTGCTATCAAGCACGCTGTGGATGTCTTGGGGGGGGTGGGTGGGAGGGGGGGCGAGGCGGAGAGGCGGGAGGGAAGAGGGGGAAATCCCTTTTAGTTTTGCGATTAGGCTGCCAGGCTTTGAAAAGGGCTTAAAAACAAAGTCATGCTCAGCCTTTTGTAGGAGAGATCCAGATGTTACGTAGATTTTTTTGTTGTTGTTGTTGTTGTTCGCATGTTCATTTTGAGCGGATCCGGCGGTGAGCGCTGTATTTACGTGTGTATGTTGCTGGACTTTGCGGTATATCGCCGTTGCGCTTGTGGAATGTATGCTGAAGTATTAGCTCGGTAATGCCTTCTAATGGTAGTGCTAATTACAGTGGGGTTATTTAGCAAATTAAGTGAGATGATGCACCCCCCACCCTTGAGCACCAAATGAACTTTTCCAAGCACACACACACACACACACACACACACACGTTAATTTTGGTGTGTTTCTCTCGCCCAATCACTTTGCTGGAGCTAAACCATGCCTTACCTCAGAACAGTCAATTACCAAAGCTACCCGGGATCATCAATCATGGGGGATGCTTGAAGTTTAGGGGAGGAGCGATGGTCAAACTATCGATTGCTGCAGTTTTGTCCTCCCCAACCCCCCACCCTCGTTCACGGTCCCCTGCACATAAAATCTAAAACAGACTATCCCGTTAATAGTGGGATTTATCAATGATTATGTACCCAGTTGTGAATGTGGCCTCATACATAGAGGGCTTTTAAAAATACATGGCAGAAAAATATGATTTATTCGGATAGGTTTTGTTTGGGTTTGGTTTGCTTTTCGTGATGATGACGAGGGTTTTAAGGTTTTTTTTTGGTTTTTTTTTTAAACTTTAAGAAAATGACTCAAGAGGTAGTTATAGATATTTGGCCTGATTTTAATAGGCGTAGGGAATGAGCTCCAGAGGTCAATAAACCCCTCCAAAATGATGAATGATTGAGTACCTGTGATGATGATAGTGATTACCGGAGCAATTAAACAGTTTGATTAAATGAGCCATCATAACAATGATGTCTGCGGGAAATCAGCCCTCACATATAAAGAAAGATAGTGTGGAGGGCTGACAAACGCCAGTGGGCATTCCTGCGTGTTCCGATAGCGCCGAGCCCTGCAGAGCAGGGCTGTATTTACAAATATGGGGGGAATACGGAGAAAAGTCCCTCTCCTACTTTTAGCCAGAGTTGCACCCTGCTTAAAACCCGCCAGAAGCCGGAGAGCAGACCCGTGTTTTTTTTCCTAGAGGATCTCCTCCAAGATTAAAGCTAGTCCTAAGAGCAACCGAATTGCTGTGACTGACTTTCACGGGACTGTAAAGAGAGGTGAGTAAAAAAGCCCTTAGTATGTAGATCTCTTTCAAGCAGTGGTTAAGTCGATTCATTTCGCAGGGAAAAAGCCAGTCTTCTTGTGCAGTATTTTATACTCTGTCGTATAAATCGGTAACGTAATTCAAGATATTCATGGTAATGAATGCTTGGCTAATCCTTTGGGTGCGCGGAGACCTACAGAGCAGTAGGTTATGCAAATCCTTTCCTACTTTTACAGCTGTAGTTTTCTAACAGATTTTTTAAAGAGATCTAGTCATCGGTGAATGCTATTTTTCCCCCCCCCCCCCCCAGCCCCCCGTCCCAAAGATGCCAGATTTCTAAACTTAAGTGGAATCATTTGGTTGTGATATAGCCCATACAGCCAGCTTAGAGGAAGTGTTTTAAATATTTGTAGCTTCCAAACTTGTTTTTTAACCGAGGCAGTACAAACCCGGAGCCTTGCCTCTTGAGATATACAAGTGTGTCTCATTTCAAATAGTTTCGGTATCACGAAAGAAGAGGTCTTTCCTCATAACGTGGCCGCGCAAAAGTAATCTAGCTCCAGTGACGGCTCCATGTATTTGTTCAGACCTCAAGCTGTGGGAGAAGTTCATCAGTTTTCTTCTTAAAAAGAAGTTTTTAGATTACTTGGTTCCCGTAGAAGAAAGCGCTTGATTGCTTCGGGTATAATTTTAGACCTGGTTTTATTTTATTTTTTTTTTCATAATTCTATTTTTCACAGAAGTTCCTGTAGATCTCGGTTCTCTTGACTAAGAAATTGTTAGAAAGCAATCTAAAATCATAGCTGCAAAAAAAGCAGCCAAAGATTTTTGCAGTGTTCAATGCTGCTCCTTTCACTTGTTCCTTTTTTTTTCTTTCTTTCTTTTATTTTTTTTCCCTCCTAAACTAATTAACCCCCTGCGTTGGTTCGCCCTGCTGTGCATGTATGTAATCTGGGACAGGAACCAACTTTTAAAAATTATTTTAACTTGATGGAAAGTGAAATTTCATATGGTAAAAGAAGGGCTTTCATGTTCCTCTTGTGTCTTTTTTTCCCCGTGAAAAGAGCTGAAGCCTTTTTCCTCTTCACTATCGCAGTGGATTAAAGCACACAGAGAACATGGTTTATAAAGCGCTACAGTTTAGCCATTAAAAAGGAATCTCAATTTAGCGCCCTTAAGTGAAAGTACTCAGCTATTAACAAAGATGCTGTTGGGAAATCGGAGGAAAATGGGATACGTGAGTGCAGGGGGTGGGGGCTTCCACGTTCTTAGGTCATTTTTTATTTACTTCTCCCCCTGCCCAGCCTGGTGAAATATTTCTTCTAAAATACAGAAAATCGGGAAAACTAAATTGGCTAATTTCCATTTCTCGTGCATCACTTTCACAGCGAAGGCTGTTTCCAGGAAAAGTGGGAGAGACGAGTCGGTGGGGTGTGTGCGCGCGCGTTTGGGCTTTTTTCCTTTTCTTTTTTTTTTCCTTTTTTTTTTTTTTTTTTTTTTTTTTTTTTAGATCGGCTCAAAAAGTCCAAAGAGAAATGAGGTGTCCGGTATGGAAGTGCATCTCAGTCAACAGCCAGCTCCTTTTGCCGAGGCTGGAAATGGTTTTAACAGGCGGTAAAATTTCATCTTGTGGTGTCAAATTGGGGTCAGTTTGGGGTTAGCGCTCTCAGTGTCCGAGCAGGAGCTGTCCAGCTGTGTGGGGATTCATTAAGGGCAAAAGATCCGTTTCAAGAAAAACAATACAAAGACAATCAGAGGGCTAAAGATCCTCTTCAAATCGCATTTTACAAGTGCACCAGAACAAATATGGACGCTGAAACCTATTCCCTTCAAACTCCCAAATCGGCTTCTTAGCCCTTGGAGGGAGTGAGAGAGAAAATCCTCTAAAACTTAAGAAGAGTCTGTTTTCAATCAGCCTTTCCGAAGTGTGGCATCTTAGTCCTTTGCTGGCTTTGAGACGTGCCTCTCTCGCTCGCTCGCTCCCTCTCTCTCTCTCTCTTTTTCCACAGCCTTGCAAAACGCGGATGGCACAACAGGTAATATTTCAGATTTCAAGAATATATTCCACCGGGGATCTTAAACCAGTGTTTTGTACGCGCGTGTGTGCCTAGCGCAAGATTTCATGCAAATAGAAAGTTGGTGGGGGTTTTGGTTTTGTTTTTTTTTTTTTTTGGGGGGGGGCGGGGGGGAAACAAGGCGCTCTTGCACGAAATCCTATTGGACCCCTTTGGAAATTTTCTGCACTCCTTGTAGGCGATGCTCCGGTCTGATGGGTAATTTAGGATAGATTTACTTTACGGTTCCTAGCATTTGTGGAAAGCACCTATTGCTAATCTGGTTTATTAAATTCGCGTGGTTTAAATCCTCTTAGCGTCCCTACATCTGTTAGAACAATTGACGCCTTGCTACAGGGACAAATAACTTGAACCTTAATCTTGTTTGTAACTTTATTCAGTGTTTGTTTGTTTGTGCTTTGAGTTCAAGTATTTTTGGGTGATGCCATTGTGTTCGGAAACAGATAGGCTACATTTGCAGGCAAAACTTCCCATGGACGGGCTAAGGATATCGCGGGACAGGATGAAAAATTTTGAATATTTGAACTGGCATTTAATCTTGAACTATCATTCTAGGAAATGTGTCATATTTAATGAAGAAACCAATACGCCTGGTAAAATGTGGCCGCGGGATTACATCACCATGACTCCGTGGTAAAAATCCACGGGATTTTTTCTTTTTGTTTTGCTCGCAAGGCGAAGTGTGGGGTGTAAATAGTACCTTTTCCTTTTTACAATCCGGATTATGCTACAGTTCAAACTCCCACCCCCAAAATCGCTCTTTACCACACTTCCCTTTGCCTTTACGGTTGGTTCTTACAACTTGAGTCACTTTTTATTCGTCTCAGCCCACTTTGATTCGCCTCCGACTTCCCGCAGCTGCAGGGACTTTCGAGGTCCCATCTCGGGTGCCCCTGTGAAATCATGCACAGTTTAGCTTCTGCAGATCACTGGGTTCATTTAGCTCCTCACCCTGACCCCCCCCCCCACTCCTGCCAATAGTATACTTCACTTTTCAGCAATCTATTATTTTTTCGAAAAATCTTTCCAGCCCAGAAAGTCAATGGTAGCCCATCAGGGTGAACTTTTCTTGACCTCGACTGAGGTATGACTGAGATCTTTGGGAGCTGGATTAGGAGGAGGTTCATTTACTTACCTGTTAACTTCTCTTTTAACTCTCTTTCTTCCACCCCTCCACCCCCCCTTTTTTTTTTTAAGGAAAAAAAAAAAAAAACACACCAAAACCACGAAGCAAGAACGATCCGGGGGCTTTTTCCCTTCCCGAACTCCCTTTATCCCCCCCTCCCCCGGGCTACAGGGCTCTAACCCGCCGCTTGCGGGATGTGTGTGTCCCCCCCCCTCCTTCCCTCCCTCCCCGGGATGCCTCTCCCCCGGTGCGGCGGAGCCATCGGCAGCCCTCTAGCGCTATCTGGCGGGGCTCCAACACGGTCCCGCCGCCCCGCGTCGCTCCGCGCAGATCCACGCAGGGCGGCAGGCCGGGCCCTGCGTGGATCTGCGCGGAGCGACGCGGGGAGCCTCCCGGTGCAGGACGCGGAGCCCCTTCTCCGCACCTCCGCCTCCCGCGGGGGTTTTTGGGCGCTTGGCGTTAGACGGGAGCTGAGCTTTTATTTTTATTTTTATTTTATTTATGTCTCGGGCTGGGAGGTTTGTAAAAGTGAAGCCCATAAACGGCCGGCGTGCCTCTTTCCATCGTAAACCAGAAGGAGAAAAATACCTGTCAGGGGCTTCCCACTAACGCCGCGCTTCCACCAGGGTAGTTAAAAATCTAGTTTGCATTTGTTCGAAGAAGCCCGAAGCGTTAACAAAATCCATCTTTCCAATGTGACACCGTAACAAAAAGGACAGTTAGGGCAAACTAAATCGCTTTAGTGCAATATCAGAGCATCCGAGAAGCCTCTAAACTCTCCTCAGAGCTCTCTGTTCTCGCTCCCTCTAAATATTCACTTTTGTTCTCCAGCTGCCTATAAAACTCCAGAAGAGGAGCGCTCTCATTTTTACACTAGAGTTCTCAGTCCGGAGAGAACAATATCCTCCTACCTCTTTTGAAATGATACGGAGAGTCTCGCAACACACAGGCGATCACTCGAAGCACGAATCTTACACCCCCCCCCTTTTTTTTTTTGTTTTGCAAGAGCTGCTCGGCCCATTGTTTGAAGTGGGATTCAGCGCGCAGCCCGAAGAGAAAGGAAAAAAAAAAATAATAAAAAAATAATCTCAGGAGCCCGCTTTGGTATTGCATAGAGAAAGAGCTGACAAAATATTATAGCGTGTTTCCTAGAAGTACGTGATGAGAGCCCGCGGTGTGTTCCCGAAAGAGAGGGATTTTCCCCCCTACCCCCTAAAAAGATTGTGATCGCCTTTGTACGTCTTTCTTTTGATCCCACAAAGAGAATGCAATATACATATATGTGTTTGCTCTCCATACAAGAGATGCAAGGGACCGTACAATGGAATATACGGCCGGTTAGTCCTCATAATGCTTAGTTTTGCTGTAATTAATTGAAAACAGTTATTAGGTCGTCATTGGCAATAGCGTAAATAATTGCAGCAGATTTTTACTTAAAATTGACCGGTCACAGAGTGATAGATCGATTCGAGGTATAAAAATGATGTATCAAAACATCAATGTCGATTATTTGAAATATTGTATTCGAATCTTTTTATTGCTTCATCGGTTAAGTGTCTGAAAGTGCTGTGTTCCAACATATATTTATGTTGTCAATACTGTCAAAACTGTCAGTTTTATTACAGTGGATTTGTAATACATTTCGGATTTGCTCATTTACATAAAATGTCCACCCCAGATACCCCCTCCTTTTCCCCATCTCTGGAAATCTATGTCAGTTTAATGAAAGGATTCAGGACTCATAGCTGAAGAGAAAAAAAAAAAAAAAAAAGTGGAGATATTGCTCCATTAAGTCCAATTTAAACATCCCTTTGGAAAGCTTGGGCTATTTCTAACTTGCCATAAGAGGGAATTCCCCCCCCCCCCCTTATTTCCCCAGTAGAATTTAAATACTTTTCTACCCTCGCACCTAGATTAAACCCTTCAGGAGAACTGAGAAACTGTACAGGGAGGCAGAGACGAGGCAAAGCACACCTGTGAATGCCGAAACCCTCCCAAAGAGAGCAACAGCCCCCCGAACCGCGCACACACGCGCGGGGGGTTGGATCCTGCTAGAAAGAAGGAGACAAAAGAAGCAATAAATATGTGTGTGATCCTTTCTTAACGGTTTGGAGCCCAAAGGAAAAACGCAAATTGGAAGCGGTATTGGGCATTTGCTGCCCCCCTCGTCCCCATTTTATCAGGCTCTGACCCGGTCTGATTATTCTCTTTAACCGTAAGCGCTGACTTTTTTTTTTTATTAGCATGGTCTCAGACACCTCTCTAATTTTCTACGAGTCCCCAGCTGAGGGATGGAAAAACTCAGGAATAAATAAATCCATTCACACACTAAACTCTCTTCGATCGAGCAAACAGTGAAATTAGCCAAGTAACTTTATTCCCCACCCCTTTCGGAAGGATGAGGTTGTTTTAAAGGCGTTGGTAAGATGGACCTGAAGTGTGTGTGTGTGGTTTTTCTTTCTTTTTTTTTTTTTTTTTTTTTTTTCCTAGGGATATGTATGTTTAAAGAGATGCTGAAGAGATATGTGAGTTCACGGGGAAGAAGGCAAGGTTGGTTTGGGGAACGGCAGCGCGCCTGGCAGGTATTTTAATGACCGTCCCTTCCTTTGAACACTTCCAATTTCTCTGCTTCTTTTCATCCGGAATATCTTCCCCAGACCAAGTATGATTTCTGCTGTAATTCTTGTGTGTGTTTGTGATCCCTTCTGAGGTAAATTGAGAAGTAAGCTGCGCAAAAGGAGGAAATCGCCCCTGGGGTGCTTTGTTTACTTTGGTTTGTAAAATCCTGCTAGGAGATGGTTTCCTCAGTGTGTGGCAAGTGTTTCTTCAAGAAATTCATCAGCCCTTCTACAATTACTTCGAGCTCCGAGGGAAGAGAGCTGCCATCACTTTCTCACATCCCAAGGTGTTGCATGGAGGAGAGAAGAAAAGGCTGGCGCATTTAATTATAATGGGGGGGTGGGGTGGGGGGAACGGGGGCTGCAGAAAGCCGTCCCAAGCCTGTACCTGGAAAAGAAAAACCTGCAAGGGTATATTCGGGAGACGTGTGCCATTTAGAGATGGGGAAAAGTACCCCATCTTGTGCAGTAATTAGTCTGAACAATAAACATAATTGGAATAAAATCAGTTGGAAATTCCTGCGTTTTTAATTACGTTTCATTTTGTGGTAAGCCGTAAAATTATGAATGCCTCTCAATTAAACACTATCCACTTGTAAAGCATTTAACAACAATTATTCCTTAATCAGTTGGAATGTTAGCCACAAATGATGCTGTTAAACATCAAAGGGACGCCTTAGACGTTACCTTTTAGTCATAAGTAAGAGGATTAATTTCTATAATTAGAGGGGATAAATATGTGCATAAATACATCTAATTTTTTTACACGTTCTCGTCCTATCTGGGAGAGGCGCGGATCTTTGACATTGCCTGCACTCCTAGCTCTCCCCCGGCTCAGAGGAGGCGACCCCGGGCGCAGCGAGGTGCGACCCCCCCCCTCCCCCCGCCTCGGGAGGCCCGATCCTGCGCGCCGCTCCGCGCCGCTCCTCCGCGGGCTCCGGCACCCCCTCCCGCCACCGCGCCGGGGTCTCGGGATGGGGCCCGCCACGGGCACGGGGCTCCGGGGCAATTTGCAGCCCTCCTTCGCTTTTATTTACGTGTTTTTTGGTTTTGTTATTGGTTTTGGTTTTTTTTACAGCACCTGGGGTCTACCTGGCGTTTCAGTTCCCTCGGGGATAATTTGCTGCCCCCAAACGCAGCTCGAGATTTGAGATGAATACCGCAAATAAAATTAGCATGACCTTGATTACACCCTGTATGAATATCTCATTTACCTAATGACTTTATGTCACGTACGCAGAGGGTCAATTTCCTTTTAACCTTTCCCATTGCTGCAGTAAGCATTCTTTTATAATCAATGGCTGTTTGAATAATCAATTCACATTTTATGATCCCTGACAAACTCAATATATGTGTGCCTTGTTTCAGCAAAGCAGCCGGCCCTTCCCCGCGCTTTTTTTTCACGTCCGAAGAGTTTGCGGCGGGGTTTCCCGGCTCCCCGGGGAGCCGCCCCGGGCCGCGCAAACCCGCCGCTGCCGGGCTGGCGGGGAAGGCTGAGCGGACGCTGCGCTCCGCCGCCGCGCAGAGCCCCGCCGCCGGGCAGCCCTGCCTCCGCGGGAGGATGCGCCCCGGCGGAAAAGCGCAGGGCTCGGGGGGTCACGGCGGCGGCCGGCAGCCCCTTGCACCTCTCTAGCGCTGGACGCGCACTCTCACGTGTTTTTCCAACCCCTCAACCCCAAAATACGCGCTTTTTCCGCTTTCTCCCCTCGTCCCACTCGGTGTCCTTCCTAGGAATGTGCGTAGCAAAACTCCGTGGCCCGGGATCGTCCCCCCTTTTTGCCTTGGCCGGGACGGTCAGCCGCGGGGGCACGAAGTTCTCCCGGCTCTGAAGCCGAAGGCGGGCGGCTGCCGGCCCGCCCGACCTCCTGAAGGACTTCTGAGGGAAGCGCGGTGTCCTGGGCCACGTCGGCACAGGGGAAACCTTGAGTCAATCCTTGACTTGGATTAACCGTCCCGCTGAGGTTCCCGAGTCCCTCACTGCCACCAGCCCCCTTTATCGCCTCTCCCAGTTGTCTCCAGACTTGGGGCCGGGATGGTTGTCCCAGAAGCCTAGCCCTCAGCCACAACCCGAGTGCCGAAGTGCAGGCGGGAGGGGAGGGGGGTTAGGGCAGGCTGAACTTTGCAAGTGTTTTTTCTATAAGTAGCTCACAATTGCTGTGATCTATGGTGTGAGGCAGGAACCGAGACTTATTGCAACCCCGTTCCCTCTATTGGATAATTAATGCTGATTCATAGTGGTTTCTACCTACGAATGTGTGTTTCGTTTTTCTCTGCAGGGTCCATGGTTCTTTGGTATGTTGTTATTCCCTGAAAGGTAATTGCACTTGATATTCTCTCGGGGAAGGCTCATTAGCCAAGGGCAGGGTGGCGTTGCCAATCTCAGACTCTTTCAACAATTCAATGCAAACATTTGCCCCAGAGGTTTAGTACAGCACTCCCAGCTCACGAAACAGCCCTTGGATACAGCATTTCCCCTAAGAAGCCTTGGTTCTAAAAAGAAGCACACACATATATATTCTCTACCCAAGCAGGAAACATTTTAGTTTAGGGGTTTTTAGCTTAACTCCTCACTGTAAGCGGTCGCAGCTACGCAAGAGGATTAGGCATGTTGCCTTGGACTGCAGGACTTCTCCCGCCCTATTATCAGAAGACGTTCAGGACACAAACATAGATGAAATAGCAGAAAAGACACATCTCCCACTCCTCTGTATGCACTCCTTTACACTCTCTTAAGATTTACAAAATGCATGTCGAAAACACTTT
Organism: Larus michahellis; assembly: GCF_964199755.1. Taxonomy (NCBI): domain Eukaryota; kingdom Metazoa; phylum Chordata; class Aves; order Charadriiformes; family Laridae; genus Larus; species Larus michahellis. The sequence goes on along the minus strand of NC_133899.1, from coordinate 57,281,392 downwards.
TCCACTGCCCACCATTACAGACCTACACTTGACTCCTTTCTCACACATGCCTGCTGTCATCTCTTTGGCTCCTTTCATCTCTCCTGCTAAATTAATTACTTCACTAATGCAAGGCAATGAAACTCAGGTACAAGGTAAGTTAGGGAACACACATTACTTATTACATACTATTTTATGAAGGCGAGCCCTCTACGATTGTTCTCATTTTATTTTTTCCCCTCTGTTGTTCGTCATTTTGAAAATCTTATTCTTCCAATTGAATCTTGGCAGGTTGAGCAGGATGACTCGCAGTAACATTGCAGGGAATTCTCCAGCTCTCACAGGAGAAAATGGCCCCCACAGGACTGATGAAGAGGAAGCAGAGGGACAACATCTAGGCTTAACAAGTTCTCAGACATCACAAGGTTTTCCATGTTAGAATAAAAGAATCTAGGTATCTGCATTCATGGACAGTTCGATGGTATATTCTCCCTGGTAGTGGTGTTAAAGAGCAGAGACTGCTCCTAGTTCCAAACAACAAACCTTATGTCTAAAGTGTACCTTTAACCAACTTACTGTGTTTACATACCTCCATTCACTGCGTTTTTCCCATCACAGTTAGCCAATAAACTCAAAGAGCAAAACTCGCCTGTGCAGTATCATCACTGACTTTAATGTTAGTACATTAGGGAGAAAATTGTCCCGCAATTGTCACTACGCCACAAAAGTAGGTCTGAAAGACCAGACACCGAGATGTTGCTGGTTTTAATCCTCACTCATCAGAAGGGCCTTGCCTATTAGGGGGACCAAAAGTTCAAAACACACCAAAAGTTGGCAAAAGACCTCAGCGCTGCGAATCTCTGTCAAGAACGTTTTCCATGCTGACAGTCTTCAATACCTTCAAGCCCAAACCTGTGTCCCAAAGTCCTGTTGACTGAAGGAGAACATGAATGAAGGACACAGGGCAGGATTCTGCAAGGTGGTTTTGCAGGATGCCAAGTCTGCCTGTGTGAGGTACTCAGCTTTCCGGGTCCTACTGATAGTGAATGTGGACAGTCACCACCCTCGTAGTAAGGCCTCAGCACAAGAAAATATGAGTTCTTCAATTCATACTTTGGTGATTCACAGCCATGGGTTTTGTTTGGCACTTTAAGTATCTCTTGTGTCATGGTGGTACATTCTGCTTCTTCAAAAGTGTTTTTCAAAATGAGGGGGCTTTTCAGTGATGAAACATGATCAAGTTAATGTACTAATAGATTTCATTTTTAAAGTACATGCTAAATTTAAAACTTGTCTCTTAAGCATTTATAAACCATCACTAATAGTTCTATTGATCAACGACATAAATAGCTCTAGAAGAAGCTTTTCTTTGATGTAGATAAACATAAACAGCATTGAAAAAACAGCACACAAGTGATTGTCCTGTAGTCTTACCTTGAGGCTATATTATGATCACAATAAGACATATCTAGGCATGTGTCATACTGGATAATACTATTTCTTGGGTGTTTGAGGGCACACGACTTTACCTTGGACTTCACAACAGCTGAGACATGCCATTTGAAAGCACGGTCCTGGCATCACTGAAAAAAAGCCCTGCTAAGCTACATAGAGTTATTAACCTATATATGAGATATTTTTAAAAAAATCCCTTTACATTAAATTCTCAGATCATCTTATTTCTATTATTCATGTGCAAAGCTAAAAATAAACATTTGAAATAGTTTTCTCTTTTATGGAAGAGCTGATAAAACTACTCATTTGAAATGAACTCTTGGATGAACGCGGCCACGTTTTCTGGGCTCAGATCTCTTATTCCCAGCTGGGAACCCCACGTCAGATCAGGGCAGTACAATCAGTCCTCAGAGGGACAGTGCTCTTTACTTCAAAATATTCACCATGAGTAGCTTAGGCAAACAGTTTCCAGCCTAAGAGTCATTCACAATATGTTCATTTGGGCTTTTCATTTCATTACTCTTGATGTGTCACTGGCCACCTATCATCACACTTGCTCTATTTCCCAATAGGTTGGTTGAAATTATTTAAACAGGAGACTAAATGAATAGTAAAAGTGCCCAAGCAATATTCCTGTCTGTGTCTGCATGCCTGCCTTTGGTACAGGTATTCATCCAAAGCTTGATACTGCCCCCGTTCCATTTGATAAGAGCAGGATTTGATTCATGAAGGAAATGTATTCACCTAATACTCGTTCAAAGAAAAATCCCGCTTGCTTTAATGTTCACGTACATGATCGCAAACATGATCAAAACAAGAGCCATCTGAACCCCCTAGAGCTGCTTTGTAAATAGGGTTGCAGTATGAACCCAGGAACATAACCAGTTTTGTCACTGTAGGTTAATTTCAGCTTTCAAACATTACGGAAAATCATCAATTGCCTTTCTTCCCCCGGCCCTGGTTTAACTTCAGATCACTTCCCTTGGCAAGCGGCTTTTGATACTCGAGTAAGATGATATTGTTTGATCCAAAAGTAAATTTCTTTTTGCTGTTGTTTCCAGATTTCACTCATTGAAGAAGGTCCTGTCTGCAGCCAATATGTTCATGGTAACTGTTTGTTCCCGAAATAACCATCTAGCAAGATTCTTAGTATTTGAGAGGGGCATTGCTTTCATTAAATAATCCTCCATACATGGGAGAAACGATGCAAAGATCTCAGTCCTGCTTTCCTTGGGCACTTAGCTGTTCAACAGACTTTTTAAGGTTAACAAGCATACAAAGAACAGGATTTTGGACCCGCTGTGCTACAGTTATTACATTTCTAGATGGATTTTTTCTTGTTTCCTGGGAAAGGGTATATTGTTATATCAGTATTCTTAGATTGGGGAATTATTCTATCAGATTTACCACAGCCACAAACAGAAGTCAAATGAAGTATTTTTTTTTTCCTTTGATAACAAAGTGTTACCAGTAAACACTTATAAGTTAGAGGAATAAATTCTTAATTTTTACTCAAATCTGAAGATCTGAACTCTCCTAAAGCTTCGAACATTAGGATGCCAGGGTTTAGTCTTGATATTTCTTTCTGAATAAAATGCTGAATAAAACCGTTGCTGTTCCAATGAAACACGCTAAACAATGTTGATGTGAACTCAGGGGTAGAGCGAAAACAGTCAGGAAGAGTTCATGGACCTCATTCTCTTCTCTTCACTTGAGCAGGAGAAACTCCAGCAAATGTAATGGAGTCACAGTGATATAAAACTGTAGTAGGTTGAGGACTGCACAACTTGTGTTTAACGAGACGCTATTACTTTAAAAACAGAGTTTACTTGACTAAACAATCTGCAAATAAACACAAAACAAAGGGCAAATGAGACATATTACAAGTAAGCATGCATGCAAAAAAGGTAAGTGCAAATTAGATTTGAATATTCATGAGTCACAAATCATTGACAGTTTGAAATAATGCAAAACAGCTTTATAAATGGGGTTAAGGCAAGGGACACCAAAGAAAGGCATTGCTAAATCAATAGCAATTTGATTGTGCATATACTTGTAAATTGTGGTTACAGTTTTTGTGACACGGGAGAAAAATACCGCACATGTAGGAGAGAAGGGACACATAAATATTCTTTTTGAATGTGTTATATTTTTGCAATTCAGCATGTACTTGGAGACCTGCCATGTATAAAGTGACCAGATATCATTTTTTAATTTTTTCCCCCAAGAGAATTATAGTTTCCTTTGAGCATCCTATCTCCTGTGTTGTGTTGCTTAGTATGACAAAAAATTCAGTTGTCGACAATACCTGAACAGCAATACTGTAAAATAGAATAATTACTTACTTCACTTGACTTCAGTAGAAGGATCACCTGCTAATCAAAGTACTGTCATAAAATCACAGCCAGTGGAGGTTATCTACTTGTTTTAGAGAATTTAGTTCTCCAAAGTGGGAATCAGATGAGTTGCAAGTCTCGTAGCAAATTGCCGGAGCACAGGGATTTAAAAGAATGATAGCTTGAAGGATGGCCAGCCTGACCATTTAAATCAGAGCTTCTTCATTTTTCTGGCTGTAAGCATCGATAAAGTATTGGAACTCCTGTCTTACTTGTGAGTTCTGCGGATATTTGAAATTTAATGGTTTAAAATGTTGATGAGAAGACAGACCCAAAAGGCAGAACTGCCAGAAGTAATCTGCCTGTTTAAAATTACTCCAGGGTGTTTGTTTTTACTAAGGGTTTATATTTTGATTACTTAACACTCATTGTAATATACCGACTGATTCCCTTCCTTCAACGACCTTTATATCCAGTGTGACATCCTCACTCTTTGGCGTGACAGATGAAGCTTCTCTGGGTCAAGTGAAGCTAAATATATACATTTACCAATACGTATAGCAAACCCAAGCAGGGATGTCAATTTGGAAATGGTATAGTGTATTCTGGTTCTTTAAGAAGTAGCACATGACTTCTTGCAGTGCTGCCTTTAAAAGCATCCACTCACATGAATGAAGCTGGCAATTAACTCGTGTCAAAACACTGTAGAAGGAGAAACCCAGATGTCGAATAACTTAGGAACAGGATAACCTCATGTCCTCCCCAATCCCCTAGATGAGCTTGTCAGAAGCTGACGTGTCTCGTGCCATCACAATATAGAAAGATACCTGTATGTGTCATGTATAAATTCAGAGAGCTTTCTGCAATAAATTCTTTAAATCTGTGTATTCCTCAGCATGAATAAACAACAGATAAGTTAGAAAGAGTCACTCGGGGATGTAAAAGGCCAGATTACCATTTCAGGAACATTCCTCCTTCAGAATCTGTGGGGAGAGAAATGAATCTCTCTTTAGGAAGAGCAAAAGGGAAAGTTATCTCGTGGCCATAGCAGAGAGCTTGAAATCAAGAGTCTTAGATTTTCTTCTGGCTCTCTCACTGTGACTGGCCAGGTTTATCAGAGGTGAATTGTTTGCCTCCCTCCATATCTACAATACGAAGCTCACAATACATAGCTTTGTGGTGCTCCGACAGGGAATTATAAGAGAACAGGAGATTCTCTGATGAAGGGGTACAATTATATGCCCAGTACATTAACTTTGTAATCCCTGTTCAAACCTCTATCTTTAGATTATATAATACTGCAGGTTTTGTCTGTTTATAACCTCTTGCACCTTCAGTAAAGCACAACATCTACATTTAAATGAGAAATTACCATCTCTGTATACTAGAAATTACTGTCAAAATTGTAAGTGTGTGCCTATAAGCAAAGGAAATAAATACCAAAACTCTTCTGTGCTTTTTAGACTTACATTGCACCCATCACCATGGAATCTGAATGCTGCTTAGAAGAAATGTGGTTGTCCTGGAAGGGCTCAGCTCAGAGTAGCTGTTGCCTTACGTATGAAAATAGGTCGGTGGCGTTACAGACCATTCTTCAGTTCAGCAGAAGAATACCAGCAGCCTGTGTCAGGTCAGAGTTCCAAAGGGTTGAGTTGTTTTTATTTTCTGGCAAATTTTTCTTGAAGAAAATAATAATAATAAAAAAAGCAACAATTAATGCAGCCAAAGAGCATAAGTCCCTGCAGTCCCCAGGAACCTGATTAATTGTATCAGGATTTTTATTTCTACTTCATTCCCAGATTTCTTTCTCATCTCTGTTATTTGTGGAGTTTTCTAAATCTTTCCAACAAACTGCCTCTACTGGTCAATTGTGAGCCCTTCTTGAAGTCTGTTGATACTAATTTCTGGCCTACGATTGGGGATATAAACTTTTACAGACCTAATATGTTATACGTGACCTGAAGCAGGAAATGTAGAGCAGCTTATATTAGACCACCTGAATACCACAGCTCTGTTACGAACCACCAAATCAAACAGAGGGAGACCTGGCTCCCTCTATGTGATCTAGGTTTATACCAGGTATGCCTCTTCCCAAGTTCAGGAGGGTAAGTTCTCTTTTAACGGGAAAGATCCCGTGCTTGCATTTTTTTTTCTGCGTGATCACCTTTGCCTCTCTGTTTCCCACCTGCTTTCCTCCCCTTATGTCAGACAAAAAGGGGACAGCAGGTAGCTCTCACTAGGACCAAATTTGCAGTAGCTGAGTTTTGAGTTTCCCATGAAGTATTTCAACTTCAGCTGCATTTGGGGGGAAATGAATTTCTGTTATATTTCTGGGCTTTTACTCGTTCCATTTATGGTGTACACCAGGTTTCTTTGGGGATGAGGGACAAAGCTTTAATGATCTCCGCTACTTTCCCATGGTACGTTCCTCAAACTCTTTCCTGAGCAGGGCCTGGTTTATCCGCATTTGAATTATTCAAGTCTCTTGTGGGAGAGAGCAAAGTTGTAGTAGGGGGACTCATGTCCACATCTCTGTGGTTCCTGCCTATGTGGGTAGACATTCCTTCTGAAAAGTCTCAAAACTGTGTTTATGTGTGGTTGCCTGAGGGAGATAGGGGAATGAGCTGGGAATAAGATGAGAAAACAGCATAGCTATTTCATGTCCCCCTCTCTAAACTAACCCGCACTAGGATTTTTCTGTGGATCTTTGATTGGAATCCAGGAAGGAAAAAGGAGAAGGCCAAAGTCCAAAACTGGGTGTCCTAGTCACCTCATCCATGTAATAGAGGGTGGAATGGAAATGAATACAGCAGTTACAACACACGTGTACCTGACGAAAAGAAGGACTGCTACGGTGAGTGGAGGAGGGATGGCTCCAAACAGGAGACATCAAACACTGTGATCAGGCAGCAAGTGAACCACTAGCGCCTAATTCCTATAATGTAGAGTCTTGGCTGACATGTCAGTTAGAGACAAGGAAAATGATGTAAGCTATAAAATGTGAACCTTTGCGGATAATTCACCATCAGCAGTGACCTTGAGATCATGGAGGCACAGTGTATCCCTGAGGCACTGAGGGCCCGAAGATGAGTTTTTCGCGCGTACATAAGTCCGTAGTGATTTGACTGAAGACAGTGTTGTTACACTATCATTGTAGTAAAAGAAATAGATTAAAAATTAATGGAAATCATATAGGAATATTGCTTAAATTTCTAATCAACTATAATGCAAGACAGCCTCCCTTGAATGTGTAATACACTCACAAGTTCTCCTTTGTTGATGCAAGAAAACAGCTCTGCTGTTGGGGTATATATGTCCTATAATTTTTCCCAACTAAATTTCATCCAAAATGCTAATGCTTCTGAAATAAAAAATAATTACATAATACATTTTCTCTTTAGAGTAAATCTGGTAATTGCCAAATCCTAGTTGTCAATACAATATTAGATCATGTGTGACCCAGACGTCACATGTGTCAACAAGTAAATTTGTCTCCTTCTGTTATTTCAAATTACAGGAGATAGAGACATAATCCTCACTGATCAATTGGAAACAAAAATGCTTTACCTTTTGTTATTTCAATGCCATCTGTTAAAATAAACCAAATGCCAAACTTACTACATACACAGGGCACTAAAATGGCTTTTTAATTTGGCTTGCATATTTCAAGGAAAGCAATGCGTTTCTATGTACTCTGACTTCTTTACATGAATTATTATGTACTGCAAGTGACATCTACTGGAGAAAGCAGAGCTAAATGCCTACTCTACAAACTTTTTTTTTGCTATTAAAAGGGCCTCCCCTCCAGGAAATACAGCTTTAATAGAAACCTTGCATCTGTGCCTATCAAAATGCAGTTACATAAGTGCTTTCAGGATGGTTAAAGCAAAACTGTAAGACTGTCCTTTTCATAATACAGAAGGTACAGAGGGCTTTTTCTTTTTCATTTTTCTTTATAGAGAAGCTGTTAATACCACAAATTTTCTGAGCTTACAATAAAAGACTTTTTAAAGTAACAACTGTTTGATCACGGTGTGTAGTCATCCTTGGTACTATGAAATTACTCAGGACGTATTATAAAAATATTCACCAAAAGAAATGTGGCTACAGGTTCAAGTTTCAAGCTTGCATGTTAACAGATGTTATACTTAAACAGAAATTTACTTGAAGACCTAATGCAGAAACATACTATTGTCAATAGTATTAAGAATATTACCTAGGAAGTCTAACAGCCCATGCATTTTTAACGTTACTTACTGATTGAAGTTATCTATTGGGACACAAATTCATAAATACCTCCACTATGTTAAAACACTCGCAATCTGTGCCTATCAAATGTTGCATGAGTTTGGTGCCTAAGAGCAGCATGTTTCAAAAAACCCCTCTTCTTTCAGTGAAATATGATAAAAATCCCAGGAACACTGGGAGCGATGCAGAAAGCTGTGAACTCAGAGGCTCAGTGCTGCTCAGAGCTCCTGGGAGTGTCGTTGCTTCTTTATATGGGCTCTTGAATTCTTCCTTAAAAGCCGGTTCAAGTCCTTGGATAGATGAAGCACCAAACAATCCAAACTGTTCTTAGATTCCAACACAGTGGAGCCTAAACAACAATTCCAATTACTTTTAAAACTGCGTTGGCCAATCACTTCTAAAACCACTGACAATTTGGGAGAAATTTCCCTAGTGTAGACCAAACCCTAGGGTTTAAATATGTATTCCTCACCAAGCGTGGGAAAGAGTTTCTGAGCCAGAGAAATCAGTTCAGAAAGTAAATCAATAGCTAGCAGCCATTTGAGGATTTGTTTATCTAATGCTGATCTTAATTTAGTTGCAATTTCCTCCATCAAATCTATTTCCCTTTCATTTTATAAGGAAAATTTGATTTTGAAGGTTAGGTTTTAACGCGGTGAAAAGGGACACCCTTTTATGCAGCAATCCAAAGAAGATACATTTGTCTGTTTGGAACAAGTGCAGCAGGAGAGATACCAATAATTGTTGAAATGAGATTAAGTGGATAATCTGTATGTAATATGTCTGGGCCTGATTGCCCCCTCTGGCAGTAAAAACCCTAGGGAAGAGGCTAAAGGGATGATATTTCCCAAAGGATTTCCACATAGAAATGGCTCCTGAATTGTTCCAGTGCAGGTGAGTCTTACCCTTTCTCTACTCTGTGGCAGAATAGACTCAGACCTGCTGGATTCCAGAGTTCAGAACCATCTGTGTGGAGATGGATCTTATGTATTCACCTGTGCTCTAGGTTCTTGGCACCTCACTCCATCCTTTGGCAATACTGCTACATCCATATTCATTTCTCAAGCTTCCCTAGCCAGTGGCTATCTTCTGGCATTCACATTTTCCACAATAGCTACAGATGGATGAGAGGAAGCTACGCCTCACATTGTGTCCCTTCCAATAGCTTCCTTCCTACCCTTTCTCTTTAGGAGCCCTCAGATTTCCAGAGTGCTCATATGGAGTCCTGAGAAAGAAGGATGATGCAAAAAGTGACTGATAGCAAGAAGAATCATGATCTGAATATGTAGAGCCTTTCACCTTTAGTCTTGGAACTATAGCAAGAGTTTTAGATGTTTGGATACAGAACTGGGGAGATTATGACAATACCCAAAATATATTGATTTTAAAGCATGAATAATACCTGTTAGAACTGGTGTTCTCTGGACAGGTAACTGTCATGCAATGGGTTTAACCAACTAAACTGAACCTCAAGCTTTGGCTTTGGCGTGTAATTCATAGTTGACAATATCCTGTCTTTTCTAGGTTCTCATTAGTGGAAATTGCCAGAAATGAATTCCTGTTGTCTTCATGATTTGAGATCTAACCTTCCCAGCAGAGGCTGAGCTCTTCAAACAGGTTTCCATTTCTGACCTAAACCAAGCTTTTCAAACATTAAAATGAAATTTCACTATAATCTTCTAAGCAGTGCTTGCCAAATGTCTTACAAATGTCTAAAACAGGCATACATTTTTAGAATTTGAAAGGGGTACATATTCTAAAAAATCAGCCCTACACAATATTCTAACTTTTTGCTGTAATAAGGCTTCAATCATTTTTGTTCAGCCATTTCATTTTTTATTATTTTCTCTAACAATTACTAAATATAGCTGTTGCAGAAGTGAGAATGCAAATTGCCCATTGGAGAATTAGTCCTGATTAAGCCCTGCTTTCACATTTTGGTGTGTTTATGCTGGTGTAAGTGAAGTGTAAAGTGGTCAAAAAAAGGATAAGTAGGCAATACGAGGTGAAGCAATATTATATGGAATCACAGAATGGTTTGGGTTGTAAGGGACCTTGAAGTTCATCTAGTTCCAACCCCCCTGGCATAGGCAGGGACACCTCCCGCTAGACCAGGCTGCTCGAAGCCCCATCCAGCCTGGCCTTGAACACTTCCAGGGATGGGGCATCCACAACTTCCCTAGGAAACCTGTTCCAGTGCATCACCACCCTCATAGTGAATATTTTTTTCCTGATATCTAATCTAAATCTATCCCTCCCAGTTTGAAGCCATTACCCCTCATTCTACCACTACATGCCCTTGTAAAAAGTCCCTCTCCAGCTTTCTTGTAGGCCCCCTTCAGGTACTGGAAGGCTGCTATAAGGTCTCTCCCCAGAGCCTTCTCTTCTCCAGTGCACATTGCCTGCTCATGTTGAGCTCATCCACCAACGCCCCCAAGTCCCTCTCCTCAGGGCTGCTCTCAATCCATTCTCTGCCTAGCCTGTATTTGTGCATGGGATCGCCCCAACCCATGTGCACTTGGCCTTGTTGAACTTCATGAGAATTGCACAGGCCCACCTCTCCAGCCCGTCAAGGTCCCTCTGGATGGCATCTCTTCCCTCCAGTGTGTCAACTGCTCCACACAGCTTGGTGTCATCATCAAACTTGTTGAGGGTGCACTCAATCCCAACATCCACATTGCCAATAAAGATGTTAAACCATGGGTCCCAGTACCGACCCCTGAGGAACACCACTTGTCACTGCTCGCCACTTGGACATTGAGACGTTGACTGCAACTCTTCGAGTGTGACCGTCCAGCCAGTTCCTTATACACTGAATGGTCCATTGGTCAAATCCATGTCTCTCCAATTTAGAGACAAGGATGTCATGTGGGACAGCGTCAACTGCTTTGCACGAGTTCAGGTAGATGGTCCAGGTACATATCCCATTTTGGCATTGGTCTGGGTAGATAGTCCAGGTATATATCCCATTTTGGCATTGAGTACCAATTGTAATGTACATGCTGGCCATCACAAAGGACAATGTGTCCAGAATAGCAGCTAATTGAAGGATGAATCAAAAAAACCTCCATGATGGCAACAATGAAGAAACAGTTTTTGCAGATGAACAAAAATATTCTGTATGTTCGCTCACACATATTGTTTGACCACAGATAACTAGCCAAAGCCTCCTGACTATAGTTTATAGTAAAGGACTATATGGCACTTGATTATCTACGTCTTGACTTCTGGTGTCAGGAACATGAGTGTTATTTCCTGTGGTTTTGCATGAGACATGTGGAAGCAAGATCATGTCTTTCATAAGCTGCCAACCTGATTTCACAGAGTCTTGAAAAACATGTCCTCTGGGGAGGAGTATCCACAACCAAGTTGATGTTCTGGATTGCTCTTTCCTTTCTGACCTTTAGATTAGCAGAGCTATGTTAGCAGATATTTGTAAGAGTATATATGTCCATCCATCTGCCTAGTGTCTCTGCTTCTAAGGTGGTTGCTGTGCATCTTTTCCTCTACCTGAGGGGTACAATGTCTTTTTTGTCTAATGTGGCCTTCCTTTCAAAGGGTTTAGGATAAAAAAAAACAACCAAACTGAATTGTGATGTGGTAGATTAAAAGATGCCTATCTAGACAGAGCACAGCTGTTTAGAGGACTCCTGAATATCCATTTTGAAAATCCAACACTGAGAGAGACTCATCGTTCAAATGCAACATCTGGAGAAACTGTGTTGCCATATAACAACTAAATCTGTAGTTGACATCACATTCATTTTCATGTGTTGGGGGCATCAATGCGACCAAAGATTACAACCTGGTTTCCAGCCTTCCAGCTTTAACCTTGCAAGATGTGGCATTAGAGTAAGCATTCAAAGCTCATCTGCTTGCCCAGAAGCTTTTTAGAAAAAGTCCCAAAGCTATTTAATCTGCACCTTTGGACTGAAAATTTCCCAAGCACATGCTTCCTCTTGGATCTTCTGACATTTCCATTTCAGTTCTAGCCAAAAGTACTGTAAACACAGCCTTTCTCATGACGTTCAGCGCTCACATACTCGTAACATAGGAGAGATCATATTCTCTGGTGAAAAAGAGACGCAACCTTGTCTTTAAATATATCTTTGTCTCTTTTAGTAGCTCATAAAAAAACTCTGAAAAGGAGGCTAAGACAAAATAGTATCCTGGTGGATCCAACACAAGAGTGATCAAATGAATGAGCGGTTCCTCTGGGTGCTCTTGCAGGGAAACTCTTCAATCTCTGCCACAGAGAAGTGTCGATATCTTATCATGCACAACATCAAAAGAGTCTATAGCAAGCAGATGACTGATATACACTGGGACAGTCCAACTTTTTGTTACCGTAACAAAGATAGCATATTGAGATGAAAAAAAGAATACAAATAATGTTTCCATATGGTTTAATTTAGTTTTATAAGTATTCACATAAAAAAAAAAAAAAGCTTTTAGATACATAATTTCTTAAACAGTTTTCAGGAACAAATACACCAAACATTTCTTTGAGATGTGTGTCTGATAGACTGTGAAATCAACTGTCCTGAATCTCTCCTGCATATTATTAATGAAGCAGGATGGAACTTGCTTATATAGAAGGACCTGAGGTTCCAGTGTATAAGCAAGGTTGCTTATGCATTACTTCACACTTTTTGCACAGTCCAGAGACTCAGAAATTCCAGATGTAATTTAAAAGTAATTAAAACACACATTTCATCAATAACGACAAATTTACATTATTTTCAGAGTTCTAACATGACAAAACCAGGCTCTTGTCAAAGATTCTTTACGCTGCAAGAAGGCCTGTTGCTGGAAGCCCCATATCATGTTGCGTAGAGAGAAAAAAGTATATAAAGTAAGAGGAGATTTCATAAATTCAGAGTATGACCAGGTGGTTCAGCTGTAGACCCTGAAAAGTTTATAGTTGTTGCTATGCCAGAAATTCCATAAGTAGCATTAAGATAATATTTTTACAGGTGACCACTCTGTTCATCTTTGGTTGAGTGCCCCCACTGCAGTATTTTGGTTCTGCATTTTGGAATAGCTTTCATGACTGCCGGTGCGTATACTGGAAGCAGTGAAGATGGCTACCCCTCTCCTTTTGGGTAGAAATAAATACAAGCTGAGAGTCAGCAGCTCCAGGCAGCCACTGATCTGCTTTGTGGCCCCAAACTGGCCACATTCCTTTCCTGTCTCAGTTGTCTCATCTGTGGAAAGGGAATGATATTATTTTTCTCATAAGATGCCATAAAAATAGTTAATGAGTCACTATGGAAAAGCTCACGAAGAAATGAGTAATTTGTGTATTTTATGTAGAGTTTGGATGGCAGGATTGTAAATTAGGCAGGGACCCACACATGGAGTGAAAAAGATAAAAGGAAATATTGAATAGGAGCATCATTCCAGCCAATAAATAAGGTACGTCAATAGTTTTGTGAAAAAAATTTGTAGGCGCACGCAATTAAAATGTGTGGCACAATGCATGAAAATGAGAAAACACAGTGTTGCACTGACAACATTCTTACATTTCCTATCTTTTAAGGTACTTTCAAATATTTGACTCTGCATGTCATTTTTTATTCCAGTTTATCAAGAACTAGACAACTATAACAGGTCGAGAAAACTTAGAGCCAGAAATCAAATGTGAACATACCTATCCATTCCTGCAATAAACCAGCCCAAGACATTTTTATGGTCAGATCCTCAATTGCTGTGAAAGAGTAAAACTCTACTGAAGTCAACGGAGCTGCATTCAATTTAACCTGGCTCAGGACGTGGCCCCTAATCCTTTAACAAGATTTTAATGTTAGCCATGTGATTTCCATCTTAAAATCCCTGCAGGCAAGGCTTGGACTGAGCAGGGGCATGCTGGAGAAGAAACCTGGAGAGATTTTCTTACTTTTTTTCATTTTTATCTCAGACTGTCATCCTGTTCTCCAGAAACTCAATATTCATTTGAAAATAAAAAAAATGGCACAGTTGCAGAAAAGGCCTTGAAGCTGTGAAATGGAAGGTAACTGGTTCTGAGCTGCATTCTTGCGTCTGAAGAAGCTCTGGAACATTTCTCTTGTGCAGAATGATTCATTAACTGAGACACCTTTTAACAGAAACATCAAGGTTCTGAAACCATTAGTCTTGGACTTGGGGGTTTCAGACACTTGCCTGTTGTGCTCGGTCAAGGATGTATCTGAATATCACTGCAAAAATGCCAAACCTGATAAACCCAAATGAGCCTGCCTGCGCTTCTCTTTTTCCAGGTCAAGCCTTATCAGTTTGAATCAGGAAAACATTAAAAAGGCAAAACCATACACATCTTCTGGCCAGCCCTGCAAATAGAAAAAAGTATTTGAAATTTAGAGCATTAAAAGAAGCGTAGCAAAACACAAACGACTTTGAGTCTGGAACAAGTGAAAAAGATCATCTAGGTAGAATAGTCCAATGCCCTATATGGAAAGCTTGTCTTCTGTAAATGCCCTCAAGGTTTTATCAAATCTCCTTTGAAGCACGTGTAGACACGAGGCAATAACTACCTTTAGGGTAAATTTTTCCTTCATCTCATTGTCCTTGTGACTTACATTTTGTTTTTAATTTTTATATACACATTTCTTTCCCCTTTCAAGTTATTGTTCCTTAACATGCCATTTCCAACCTCAGTTAATCATCTCGCCCTCCTTTTGGACTATTGCCATTTAAATGTTTAGAGACTGTTATCATAGCTTCTTTTCCTTAAGCTCTAACCATGAAGAACCCTTAGCCTCTCACAGAATAGATCACACCTTGTAATACTTGTTTCTGTCATCATTTCCTGGATTCTCTCTTAAGACACTTGCTGTGCATACTAAACATAATAGCAGATGAATTTATTTGCAGAAAGGTATTGTAACAAAAAAATAAATTGAAGGTTATTCTGTATAAATTGACTTCTCCAAATAGCAGAGAATTTGGCTAATGATAAGAAATAGAACCCTACATCAGCCATTAGCAATAAGCAAATCAAAGTCTTAATTCATATCTCTCTGTTTTCATGAATAGATCTGCTACTTGTGCAACGTCATTAAATTGAAACCTCATGTCCAATATGTTCTTATCTCTCACCCCAAATCTTTTCCACATTACTGTTCTTCCTGTATAATGTTCCTTTGATTTTATGCCAGATAGTATTTTCCTCCACGTGTATTATTTTACATTTATCCACATTAAATCGTATTCATTTTAATGCTTTCTAAGCTCCTCTGATGTTTGCTATTTCCAGTCCTTCCTATTTTGGTATCATCTCTAAATATATTCATTGTACAATTTCCTTTCTCTTTAAGATCAATAGGGTAAAATCATTACTTTAATGGCCTGATTTTCAAAGATGCTGAGCACCTGTCTCTCCCGCAGGCTCCATTTGTATCTGTGTACAGAACTGGGCAAATAAAACTACCTTTTTTTGGTTTGATGCTGAAAAAAAAATTGAAAAAATATACCTCCTGAGTCAACCCAAAGCTAAATTATTTTTTCTTTTCTTCCTGAAATGCGAACTGGAAAACATTCATTTTGGATTAACCAAAAGGTTTCTTTTAATCTGAGGAAAAACATTTTGTTTCATTTTTCTTTAAAGAAAAGTTATTGCCCTCAAAAATTAAAAATAGATGCATTTTGAAGTGAAATGAAATTTCAAATTTGCTTTAGAAAATGCTTACAATGAATAATCTTTTTCATTTTGGCACTTAGGCAGGAGTCATGAATTTGACATGAATTCTCAAATTGTTTTATTGCATTTAATCTGCCCAATGCAAGAGATGATACAATCTGATCTGGAAAAACTAGGTGTTAAAGCAATCAGTTCCTGAACTGTATATCTGTAGGAGGCTCCACTTCCAGCTGTTCTTCCACGAGCTATGTCACATGTGTATGGCTCAGCTGGAATCCTTTCTCCTCCCAAGCTGGGCCCCCAAATCCCTGCTTTGGCTAGGTTTCTGTTCCCAATTCGTGCCTGACCCTGACCTGAAAATGTCTTTTTTTTTTTTTTTTTTTTTTTTCAAAAGGAAAAAGGGTTGAAACAATTCTGGTAGTCTCTGCTGTGGAAAATTTGCACTCTACTCCACTGCTACTACTGCTGCTGTACAGAATTTTCCCATTGCAGCACTGGTCCCAGAGACACTGTGCCTCAGGGCAGGCAGAATTTGCTGCACCCATTACCCGTGGGTGCACCCATTACATCATCTGTCTAATAGCTGGCGTAAGGGGAAGATTTCTGTAATTGGCATCTTTTGATCCCATATCCTGCAGCATGAGAATCCCAGGGCCCTTTTGAATGGGAAGGAAAGGACTGAGGTCTTCACCTGAATGCAGCTCATAGGCACTAAAAAAATAGATTGGAAGAGTAACTTCCTCCTGTGTTTATTTACGTAGGTGCTCCTGTTAATTGCCAGAAGCTCATCAATTAAGTACAGACCTAAATTTTGATCCGTAGAGCATGCTATTTTCTACCTTATTCCAAACTCACGAAGCAGAGAAATACTAAAACCAGCTCTTAGTTTAACAGAGAGAGAATAATCAAGACTCCCTGGCAGGAAAATCTAACCTCTCTTAAACATACAGGTGAAAGCTGTTTCACAGTTGATAGGTCATTTGTGTAAAGATATTTTGGACAATGGTTACATGGCAAAATACTCAGCTTAAGCAGTATCCCAGCACTCTCCTACCTACAATTAAAACATTATGCCCTTAACTTCCATGACAAGATGGGTTTTCAAAGACCTCTCATGGGAATCAAAACAGTAATTACCCGTTCATCAGGCTCGAGAAGTATGAGCTCTCATTTTTATATAGAGCTCATTAAAATAGATTTGGAAGATAAATGCAAATATATGAAGAGGTGGGAAGAATCCCTAGGTAGAGAGATTTCATTCAAACAGTGGTCTGTAATTTGGCACAGAGCAACTACTTCTTCCATAAGTATTATGAAAAGAAAGTAATGATAAAATGTTAGTTAAAGTTGTCTCTTACTTCCTGCACTGTGAAAATCCATACAGAGTTTTCTGAGTTTGGTTGAATAGGATGAAGAGAGGAATAAAAGATTTTTTCCTGTCTTTGGTAAGTGTTGTCTTATAACCCAAGTGAGGACCCAGCATCAGCGCTGAATTCTGAACTTGCAGAACTGTCGGAGTTCGGATGCCTCATCAAACCTCTGTTAAATTTGGGGAACAGTCAGTGAGAGAATATCTGTCAAACTAAATATTTTGAGTCCATTTCATTGACTGGATCCTCTGGTCTGCTAGGTCATGACACATGACTATCAGAGGATGGTAGTACAGGTAGCCACAAGTGTCAGATACCAGGTTTGATCTGCATTGATGCAGCCACCTTGGCCCCTTGTTTAGCAGATATATTGCCTGTTCTCCAATGCTGGTACAGGATTATACGTGGTCGTATATTTCCTAGTGTTCTCTTCAGAGTGGTTTTAAATTTCTTGTGCACTGGTGCTGCCTTTTCCTCTGCCTTTAGAAGATATTTTTACTTCTACTAATAGGTCTTGCTGTTGAGAAGTTAGTACCTTGTAAATAATAATAATAATATGCAGCCTTAAATATGGAGAAAATTTAATTTCTGAAATTAATAACTGGATTTCAAAATCCAAACAGCTCAATATTTGGCCATTAGCTCTATCTCGTATAATCCTCACCCCTTATATGAAGTTATTCATGTAGAAGAACTATTCCTACTGAAGTCAATGGCAAAATTCCTTTTGATTTAATAGAAACTTTTGCAGATTTTAGGGCCATAAACATGACAATCAACAGAAGTGCCACCTAACTTTTGTCCTATTCTCATAATTTCTGTTTAAGACACTGTCCATTTGGGAAAGACACCCAGTTTTGTTTTGAAGATTGCAAATACAAAGAATTCACCACCTCCTGAGAAATAGTGCCACGCTTTAATTAACGTAGCTTTTAAACTGTATTTCTGATAGAAATTTATATAACATCAGCTTCAAACTATTCATGCCATGCCTGTTTGTGTTGGGCTAAAATCTTTTCTATTGTTAGGGATATTTTATTCATGCTGTTCCTTGTAGACTCTAATCTAGTAATCTGTTATATTTTATCTTCACTAAGCAAACAGATTGATTTTTATTCTGACTACAACAGATGCGGGTATATTTAACAATCAAACCTGTAATACCATCACAAAACAAGATGAAGATTGATTGTTTTCCACACAACCACATTCCTCTACTTTATGCTATCACCTTCAATTCTTCACTGGTTACATCACATTATTACCATTACTTAATTCAGGATTCATGTCAGCAATATAGGCTAGAGCCATGTAGACTTTTCTTTTTTAAGATGTTGGCACAATATTAACTTTTTCAAGATTTGTTAAAAGTCAACAGTAGTTCATGGAGTTTCTTAGCCAATGTTTTTTTTGGCATAAACTTCTCCAGTCCTACAGATCTAAAAATATTTAATAGCTGCTATTTAATGTCCTCCCTACTTGTTACCAATGGAAAGCATTTAGTCTTCTCTATAAAATATGAATGTATCATCTTTCCAGAACATAATTATTTGTTGAATGCTTCTTCTTCTTCCGCAGACTGATAATTTTACATTCGTTGCATAGACATCTGTCATTGCTAGGTACTATTTTTTCTGATATATTATAAAACCAACAACAATATTTTTATGAACACCATGGGAAACAGAGTTTTTAGGCCTTTTTGTTATCTGCATTCTACTGTTGATTTTTATTCACTATAATCGATGCCTTATTTTCCCCCCTCATTTATTTATTTAAAAATCTTTTAACTCCTTATTGGGACAGTTTTCAGTTTTGAAACAAAGTTTCTGTTTTTTTTCTATGGCTGAACATCTTTTTTTTCTCTTTTTTTCTTTCTTTTTTTTTTTTTTCCCCCAGTAATCCATAAGGTATTTTTAAACAGTTACCAGTTATCATTTGCATCTGTCTTTTAAATGCTCTGTTCCTCAAATCTGTTCAAAGCTGGTTTTGCTGTATATATGTGTATATCTCCTGCATCAGGGGTCAGCCACCCTCAGCGTGAGTGATAAATGGAGAGGGTTTGAATGTCACATAGCAGGGTTGGTCCAGTGCCATGAGCGATGAGCCATGAGATCTTGCGAAAGGTAGTGTTTCCCAGTTCTTAGTTCCTACTGAGTTCTGAAATCAGCAAGAGCTGGGAGCCCCTAACTCAAGCAGAGACAAGACAAGACAAGACGGAAAGAAAAGTACAATCTGATATATCACTCCTGAAAGGCTGCTGGCTGTTTTACTACCGGATGGGACTGTAGTTTGTTTGCACATAAAAATGAAGTTATACTGTGCCCACTACTACCTTGATAGCTGTTAGCAAATTATTCATTATCCATAAGAACAAAATCTCTTCTAGAACTTCCTTGAATTTCTTTAAATACTTTTTTAATTAGGAAGTTGTCGAGAGTTTTCAGAGACGCCAAGGATATTTCACTGGGTAAAATTTCCTGCATGTAACTCCTGATTAGCATCCTCCACAATGCAATTTTTCTACCTAGCCATCTCGGATAGATTTTTAAAGAGCTGTTCATCCTCTTCCTAAATTCAATCTGGTAGCCTGCTGCTGACTCCTGCACCACTACTCCATCTCATGATTTATCATTTAATATGTTTATCAATAAGCATTCCAAGTCCTTTTTTTTCTACTTTGTCAATAGTTTTAGAGCAGATAATGCTATCCTTAGTGTACACTATCCAATCCTTGTCCTTTAGTTTCCTGCTTTTTCCTAACAGGGTACAGCCAGTGATTTTAACATTCCAGTGATATGAATCACTCAATTGGATGTGGTACTAATCATATATAATTGCTCTCTATAAATTAGTGTATCTAACACATTTTGTTTATTACTCAGACTAGCATTGGCATTTAGGCAATTAATTTTTTATTTTTTTTTTATGTCTCTTGGTGCCTTAATTCTTTACACACATGCTGTTTTGAATGAAAGTTGCATGTTTGAGCATATACGCTGTGTTCTAGCCGTGGGCAACATCCCTTTAGATGCTCATGTAGAGCCTTCCCAGCTACTTCAGCTGGTTTGTCACAACATGGAAGACCATGAGTGAGTGTATCTGTGCTGTCTATTGGACAGGCTTCCATAATTACTCAGCTGTTTTCTAGAACGTTATTTTTAGAAGTTGGATTTAACATAATCATAACAACATTAAAGAATTTTCATGAGTTTAAGACCTTGGAATTTTCATTTTTTTTATCAAGAAAAAGTCATGCAGGCATTGTGAAAGCACTATTATGTTCTGTTGGTCAACATGCGTTTTTTTTTTTTAGGTCATTTCAACTTCTTTACAAACAACACAGCACTAATGAAGAGTTTGGGGGTGGGATGGTGAAAATGAAAACCAGAAATCTAACACCGAAAGGCAACAATGGACTTGGCTCTTGACAGGTTGAGGGATATGCTCTGAGTTTTAGTATATTACAAGAGCAGCACAAATATGCTGAAACATGCTCAAACATATCTATAGATGAACATACAGAGCTTTTTAGCTTCCAGGCTGCCAGCATTCTCAGTAGTTGGCTCTATCTTAAGACAGCTTTACATTGTTAAAGCTTTCCAAGTTTATAAATATCTTGGAATCCATGATGTCCTGCCAATTTCCTTCATTTTCATTCTAGACATCGGTGGTTTCTGGCATAAAATTGGGTGTATGAACTGAGGGTCTGTCTACACATATGTGGCTATCCGTACTCTCCTACCATCTACCCTTATACATACCACAGTGATACGCACTAACTCTGAGCAGGCCAGCTCCCCTGAAAGCGTGGGTGAACTGCATTCGGTTTGTAGCTTGGATGTAATTTGCCGGCAGTACCTGGACTGATCTATAAATAGTTTGTTAGCAAACTTTTGTTTATGGTTACCTGTATCTGTACATTCTGGACCTTCTACCTCCTAACTCCCTACTTACTTCCTTATTTTCCAGAATCTTATAGCTATGCAATTTTCTCCCTGCTTCACATTTAATCTTTAAGTTCTCATGAGCACTGTTCAAGTACAGACATAGCAGATCCCTGCTCTCTTTGCCAAACCAAAGATTACCTTCACACATGCGGCTGGATAACCAGAGGAGCATACCAGGATTCTTGTTCATTTCTGGAGGTGATATTCATATGAGTATGATTTAGCATAAAAATATGTACTATTACTAGGCCATGGGAAAGCAACTGGTGGCATTGGCCCATTACTGGGCCAAACTGCTCTACTGAGTGTAGATCAAAGACTTGCAGCAGCTGTACTACGCAACCGAGGATGCAAATCCAATGTTCAGCAGGTTACCTGCCTATTCTGGGGTGTCTCTGCTCGGGGGGACTTGACCACAGCTTTTCAATGCCTTGATGAAGAGCTTGCAATATGTGTGACCTGCTCTGTACCCAGCAGCGTGACATGCAGAAAAAAAGATGGGATAATACCAAAGGGGAATTCCAGGAACAGACTGCATCCAGCTCGGTGCAGGCTTGTTCACATCCTCACAGGGTCAGTCCCCCCGCCTGGATTATTTAGAAAATACAGAGAACCTGCAGTTGAGTGAACTCACATAGGCAGACACTTGCTACCTGTGTAATCAACTAATTTTAAAAGGAAGGTGCTTTCTATGTTATAATTATAAAAGGTGTTTAAGAGTTTAGCATGTGCAGCTTCAGGCAGCAGCTGTGCTATTCATTTTTAAAAATAACTTGTTACCTCCTCCTTGCCTGTCCTAAATGCGTGTTACAAAGTGTCCATCGAGCATAGGAGAAGGTTCACCTGGACAAATACTGCATATTTCAAAAGGCAATATTTGCAGTGTTTAATACTCATAGGATGGCAGGCTTAGCAGGTAAAGAATACAGAACTTTGTGAATAGAAATATTTTTTTTTTGCTCCAGTGCTACCAACTGCTTCCCAGCAGTTTAATTATGTCCAGAATATAAACTGCGGAGTCTCTGCTGAAGTCCACAGCCATTGCAGTCCACTGCTCATCGTCTTTGCTCTGTCACCTCACTGAAATCCTGTCTGGCATTGGTAAAGTCGCTTTTGTGCTACTAAATACTCAGTGTCTAGTTCAGCACTTCCTCGGAGTTCCTCCTTTTTCTCATCCTAGACAGGATGCTTTTCAAGCATCTGAACAGGTCCATCTCATCAGCTGGTTGGCAATCTAGGTGTTCACTTTGTTCATTGATTCACTGCCTCATCTCCTGTTTTCCTCCTGCATGCAGGCTGATGCAGGCTTAGTTTCTTCTGCTTTTCATTCTGAACATCCTACTGTCATTAAGTCCTTAATATTTTTGCTAATTGGAAAAAAAAAAAAAAAAGGCAGCCCAGACAGGTTTGTATACTGGGAAGAGTGGGTTTGTTTGGACTTGACCTTCTTTTTACCTTTTTACCACCTTTACCAACCCAGATTGTTTTTTTTTTTCATTAATCTTCTTTTTTCTTTTTTTTAATTCTCCTTTCTTGAATTGGTAGGTGCACGTTGGAGCAGTCATGAGGATGAAGCTCAGCAATGGCCTTTCTTTATGCTGAAGATGATATGATTGTAAAAGTACCAGGAAAGAAGGAGGACTAGAGGTAGCTCTCTGGGCTGAAGAAGTAGGTGGCATGAAACACAGAATGGCTGATGAAAGTATTCCATGGACAGAGAGAAATTCAGGAAAGGGAACTGGGTTGTGTTTGCATGGAAGAATACACTGAGATCTTACGGCTTTTCATTTGTGATCTGCTCGAGCTATTATATTTATCTGTATCAATTTGTGAAAAAATCTTTTCCTTTCCTTTGTAATAATGGCCATTCAGATGAACAGACATACATAAATTAAGAAACTGAGTTTAATTTAAAGTGAAAACCTCCAAACACACCACTCCCTTGATACAAAGCCCACAAACAGTATCTGCATTTGGATAAAATAGTGTAAAATTGCTTTCAGCAGATCTTCTTCACCAATGGACTCCTCAAAAATAAAATCTTGTAATTACTAGAAACTTAAAATGCATACAGCAAAAATAAATTAAGAAAAAAAAAAAGGAGCGCAGCAGTCAAATATAATTAATTAAGCATCACATATCTTTCCCATCTATTACTCATCATCATCAACCTGTGTTGACAGGATGTGGGCACAGATGGCAGACAACCTATCCTTTGCTTGCCTTGAGCCTGTGCCACGGTGGATGCAAGGTTAAGACAGGATACATTCAGGTTACCTGTACTGGGCTAGCAAACTCACTGTCCCGGGTGCACCCCATAACTAGTTATTTACCATTAACCTCACCAGTACAGCATGTCCCAGCCACGGAGAAAGCCTGTGTCACTGGCATGAACAGATAATGCCAGTGGCATTGTATTCCCTTATTACTTATACATGCCTTTTTCAGACAATTTTAAGACACTCTAAGTCCTAAAATTATACAAAAATGTTTCTCTTATTTCTCTGTCCCATCAGCCAAACCTAAAACTGAATGAAGTCAATGAGAGCCCTTCATTGACTGGGATAGGTCATGGTTCATGTCCTAAGAAAAAACTCCTGGCATTTTTGGGAAGGAAAAAAAAACCAAACCAAAACAAAAGAAAACATTAAAAAATCTTGTTTGGACATTTGTACTTTAAAGACAGCAACCTTCATGGGTCTTTATTTGATCTGTAATATTTCAGGCATCTATTAAAAGCCACAATTCAATATCATGGTCGATCTAAACCTGCAGGGGCTGGTGAAGTAGATTATATAGGATGCACTTATATTTCAACAATAGCATTTCACTACTTTTTCTGATATATTTTTAGATTATGAAGAGTTCATTTGGAGTAATGATTTCATTAGTCTTATTCATTCATTGTATCGGCATAAGTATATTAAATGTGTAATCAGGTGTGTTAGCATCTGTTTTAAAGCTTACATTAGGTATATATATATAATATTACACATATATATTTACGTAGAAGAAGAGTTTCTCATTATTGTCAGGTTGAGTTAATGTTCAGCCAGGGATTACTCTGTTTGATGGAGAAGCAAAGAGACTCGGATGTTTAATTCTTCATTAATCTTTTCCTTGCTGTAATGAGCAAAGGTGTAAATATTAACACCTCTGATTTTCAAGCATTAGTTTAAGCTATCATCCATAAATTCACTTTCATAAGGGCAACATACTTCAAAATTGAACTACTTTGCCCTTAGTGAATAATTTGACTCAAATCTTTGATTTACTCATATTTGGGCTTCCAAGACTTCAGTTTCTGAAATATTTTTGACCGTAGCCTTTTTGATTTTGTTGCACTAACTTAGAATATTTGAAACGGCATCTTCCAAATCATTCAAAGTTAGCGGATTAATTTTTGTTATTATTTGTTTGCATAGTTTTCTCTTTATAAATTATTTGTTGCAGGCTTTGTATTGTTTTTCTGCTTGTAATTGACAGCTTTATAATACCTAGGGGCATATTTGAGGTCTCTTTCTCTTTTCAAACACCCTTCTCTATCCACAGCAATGGCTGTTTCTCTTTGTTTCTTTGCTGTCTGTGGAAAGCAGATCAGAGGGTGTTACCGAATGTGGTGGAATATTACATTCTGTTGCAACTAGCAGTTTACTTAAGCTATGTAACTAAGTGTCCTGTAAAAGCAAAATGCAATTGCCCTGGCAAATCCGATGTTTTCATAAATCATGAGCAAAACTTTTAAGGTTGTGAAAACCTGAAATATTTGTGTCCATTTTTTAATTGTTGATGTGCTGATGTCAAGCCACCATGCAGTGTATTTTTAGTAGCTCTCCCCATGACTAGTTATGTGTAGAAATAAGAAGCAAGGGGTATCACTTCTGGCAGAACTGGAGTGAATTAGAAATTCTTTTTTCAAGACATTTTAAAATATTCACTTTTTTAACCTCCTTTAAATCTACCTCTTGCTATATTTTGCAACTGTAGGGATTTAATGCATGATGCCTACATATGTGTACATAATATTCTCTACCTTTTGTCTTTAATATTCCTTGGTTTTTAATTATTAAAGATAAGTATTTGAATTATAAATATTCTAGTTATACAGGAATAGGCAAAGCAGGCACATACCCTCAGGCAAAATTCTTCCATTATCCATAATCCTTCTGCCTCCTGCCTCCATTTCTCTACCTCCTATCTTTATGTCGTCTCAAAAAACACAGAGGCATTCTTTTAAACTAACCTTCTCCTCCCCACTTAAACCATAGAAATCCCTTCTCAATATGTATAGGGGCCTTTTCCTTGAAGTGGGATGTCATACTTGTCCTAAATATAATAAAGTGCTATCTTCAAGGCATTTCTGCATCCAAAACAGTCCCCAGAAACCTGCCTAGTCCTCCCATCTAACCAGCCTGAATGTCACAAATCATAGCACAGAAGCTGCTTTATAGTGAATCATTAACATTGTCAGGAATGAGTTGGCAAGGAAAAAAAAAAAAGCTTTCCATTAGAGAACTGAGGGAGAATATACAAATGACAGCATTGTCATTTCTCTTACATTGTTTTATAAAGTGCACAACTGATTAGGAAGAGTTTATTATAGAATATATATGCTGTGTATGCATACATGACAATTTTGTTTTCATCCTGTACTGTTTATAAGTATGTATGGATGTGCTTTAGATTAACTGTCCTACTTTAGGGGGTTGAATTATACGAGTAACAGTTTCATTATGTGCAAAGACTGTCTCGCCTTAACAAATATATTTGGAAACTAAGAAGCACGAAAATGCAAGATATATGTGGAGGGTATTTTTAATCTACGTAAAGATTAATAAAGATATTCCAAACTCCCATTAGGCAGTATCTGAAAAGGTCCTTTAGGATAATATTACTTCAGTGTATAGACACTGTTATCTGATTACAACTTGGAGGTACGTAACTCTAGTCTAGATGCTTTCTTGTCAATTTTCCTGTTTGGCACAGCTTGAATGGGATAATATACACTTATAACATGTAATACAATTAGTTCTCTTTTGAGCATCAAATATTGTAAAGAAAGTCATTTTGATCAATACATGTGATGCTTTTTATATAAAAACCTAATATATTTGTGTTGTAAATTAGGGTTTTTTTCCCTTCATATCTTAAAAGACAATTGCATGGAATTATACATGGCTTTGTTGTTCATGGAGATAAAAACGTGTCAAACCATCAGTGGCAAAAAATGTGTGAGGATATACAGTATACACCTTAAAAAAAGGAAGATTGATTTTCAAAGAACAAGTTAATTTGCTTTGACAACACTGGTAGCTTTCTTTAAATAGTTGTAAATACTAATGAAAAGTATGCAAAGCAGACAGTACTCCTCAGAATTTCACATGCGCTTACACAAACAATTTTAACGTGCTTTTCTTTTTCTTAGATGGTCATGCATGCAGTCAGGTCATTCTGATTACTGGTTTGGTGTAAACCCGGAGTATTTAAACCATTTCAGTTGAGTTTTGGATTTATGCTCGTGCCTCAGAGCTCAGGATCTGGCTGTATGCTGCATAGCAATTGCCAGCCAAAACCAACAATTCCCCAAACTTTCAGTCTCCTACTGGTATTTAGGTGTGGTTTGAGTGACAGCATTACACAGGCAGAGGGAATCCATTTTTTTTTCTCCTCTCAAATAGGTTGATTGTGCAAGAGTTCCTTCAGACAGAACAATTTGCATGGTATCCATCAACACACAAACTACTTCCTTCACAGGGGGACTGCCAGGAATATACAGGCTCCAGAGTACTGGGAACGGCGTGCTATCTAAGACATGGCAGTCTGATCATGCTAATACTTACATGCCGTTGCCTCTTTAATCACTACAGCTTGTCCCAAAACACATCTGGGGAGCTGGGTGAAAGGACACTACTCTTTCTAGCTCTGCTGCTGCGCTGGAAGGCGATTTTAAAGAAAAGTAAGATACGAACACTAACAGTAATCCTAATGAAAATAATAATACAAGAGCGAGTCTTTTGCTTTGAACATTACTCACATCTTCCTTTAGGGGATCTTGGGAGATCTTTGCATAAAGTAGAGGCTTGATCCAATGGCCAGTGCACTCACTTCTCTGAGTACTGTATGAGGTCCTAAGAATTAAGCCTTACAGAGCACCGGTGTGAGGTAGCTATTATCGACTTGTTTCTTACATGAAGCCTTCATCTTTCATCTTTCTAGACATGAAACTGCCAGAGCCAGAGACACTAAATACAGGCATTTTATCAGGCAGTGAGACTTTAAATAGAAATACACCAGAAAGGGAAAGGAGACAGAAAAAAAAATCCCAAACTCCATCAGTTCTCCAAGACAGTAAAAGAGGCGTGTGGAAGAATTCTAGCTTAAACAGGTAGTAAGATTTTCCCTGCACTGACATACTGTTTGCTTGATCAAGAAAAAGAAAAAAAAAGGAGAAGAAAAAGAAGCCCAGTGTGATTTGCTGACTGTTGATAGAGAACTCTGCCTGATAGGTAAAAAAAATGCATGCATATATATATTTTTTTACATGCACATAGTCAAATTTAGATTATTTAATTACTGATAATTTTTAAAAAAAATATAAATTGGTTGAAGGCCATCCCAAAGAAATAACTGTTGTATCAATTAGAGAAAATATAGATTTTTCTTGAGAAAGTGACATTGCTAAAGCGTTACTGTTTTCTCTATGTGCCCAGAAGAAAGCATGAAATATTTCCCCCCCAGGAAAGTGGGGGAGTGTTTTTTTTTTTGTTCCCTTTGAGACTGGTCAATTTTATCAGGTGAATTTTATCAGAAAGCTGTGCAGTTATACAGTGAATGCAGCCAGGTTATCAGGAAGATAGGCAAGCTGGATATTGGAGTTCACTGCTTGGTTAATTCCTCAGAGCCTGACACAGGGAGGGTCAAACACCCTCAGCTCTCGCTTAAAGACACTGTACAGGTTAAATACAATAACCTGAATTGTTTTTCATTTCGCTCACCAGAACATGCTATCAGTAATAACTACCTAAACCTCAAAAATAAAATCTGAAGGAAATAATAGTCAAGGGAGTGTGGTGTCAGTAAACAAACAGCCCCTACCCCCCAGTGATTCTGCATCAATGAAAAATACAGGACTGAGCCTTGGGTTTTCATTGAAAAATGTAAAATACTTCCCAGTCATCACATCACACATGGAAAGAATAATCATCCATGCCCACATCCTCGTGCTTACACATTCCCCTCCCCTTCTTAATATAGTAGCATCAGTCAAGAAGGGGGAGATGATAAAAATGAGTAATAGGTGTCAGTAGAAAGCAGGAAAATATTGTAAACACATGAAAACATATGGCTCAGGAATCCACTGGGAAAATATACCCAGTAACTAGCATTGGACAAACTCTGACTAACATGTAAGAGCCACCAGCAGCACAGGGGAACAAGAAGGCAAGAGGCAGGGAACAAAAAGAGGATGATGTCGAATGGCATGACTTCTGTCTCTACCGTCTGTCTGCACAACTAATCCAATGCCAGAATACCAGAACCCATAGACGTGGCATACATAGCCTCCACGGCAGCATCTTGCAGGGAGATGGGAGCACTTCTCTGCACATCAATTACCCACTGGTGGAAAGTCTGAATGAAACTGAAATTGGAGAATGACTTGTGAGTGGATTTAGAATTCAAAGCCGGGGGGAG
Organism: Larus michahellis; assembly: GCF_964199755.1. Lineage (NCBI taxonomy): Eukaryota > Metazoa > Chordata > Aves > Charadriiformes > Laridae > Larus > Larus michahellis. The sequence goes on along the minus strand of NC_133899.1, from coordinate 57,252,726 downwards.
AGATGCTGGATGGGGAGGCAGACTGAACAGAGAGTGGTATGGACAGGGATCAGAAGGGACAGGGGAAGGAACAAAGATGCATCTGTTCCCCTCACTATCTGTTACGTTCTCTCTTTTTAGAATGCAAATTCTTCAGAAAAGCAGAGATTGTTCCTGTCTTTGCTCTTCTGTACTGCCTAGCACTATATGTTGTAGTATAGACAACATAGCTTAACCAGACATCAGATAGAGATCATCCTTTTCCATGAGCCATTTCTAATGCAATTACAGATTTTGTTAGGAAAGCTATTAATGGATCATTTCACTTTGAATTGATATGCTGAAATTTATTGTTGTAAAAATTGGAAATATGGGTTTGATAATATTAATTCCTGTAGACACTGGATTTTGATTAATTCATTTTGATTTTTGTCTTGTTTTGAGATAAATGTGAGCATTACAATTTTGGAATTTTCCATAGGAAAAAAATCTACTGTTTCTTCAGAAAACCTAAGTCTTGGAAAGATTTATTTCAAAAATGCCTACCTGATTTTTGAAATACTTTAATGCCTTCATGTATGGGCTGACAGGTGATAGAGATATTCTTTATTTGGTACTTATTCCGTGGGGCTTTATGGAAAGATGATATGGGAGGTGCCATTCAAAGCCATATCATACTACTCATTTACTAGTTAAAGATTACCTGCCGCATGGAAAAGTAATCTGAACGCAATCACAGTGTATTTTGTGTACTATGTGCTGTGCACAATAAATAGAAATTCTTCCTTATGGAATCAAAGAAAAAATACCTCTCTACATTTTTTATGACAAGAAACAAAGACTCCTACCCTGCCACTTTTCTCCCCAAGGGTGAGGCCGACCTAAAACACCACCAACATATTTTTGCAAGGAAAGTTGCCAACTTATTTTCAGAGAGAATTAGTAAGAAGAAATATGAACCTTTGCCACCAAGATTAAAGGACAAATAGAAGAATTGGAAAAAAGAAAACAAAAACCCCAAAACCATATGAAAATTTGATTGTCTCCTTTAATTAATATTTTCTTGCTTTACCTAAGAGAATTAATTCCTGCTCAGTTGCTTTTGTTAAATCTGGTAGTTCTGCTGTTCAAAGTCTGCAACCATTTTATTCTAATTTAGTTTTTGGTGACCCTCCATCATTTGAGCTCCACTTTCTATTTCAAATCTAAACGATTCTAAGGATATAGAGGACCTATTCTTGAGAACTTAACACACTACAGACAAGCTCTGACCCCTATCAAGTATCATGACTTTAAAACTTGCTTATAGTAGTGCTGAGCTCACTGAAATCATAGAGAGCTGTACGGTGTTTAACAATTCTGTAGGAGTATAAGTAATTGTTCTAATGCACAAAACAGAACAAGTTTCTTGCAGTGTATTAAGTATACGCAGAAACAAATGATCAGTTCATCATGACTTCTCACTTGTCTATTACCTTTTACCCTCTACTGGGATGTCATTTCCAGTCAAGCCATAATGTTAGTCTCCGTTGCCCATTTGTTACACTCTCAAGTAAAAGATTTTGTATTGAGCTGAATTTGATTTTCTATACAAAATGTCAGGATTCTGTTAGGTTTGTATAAAGGACATTTGACACTCCAGTCCCCAGTGAAATTTGATGTATTTGTGTAGATAGCACCAATTACATCATTAGTATACTGCTTAGCAGTCATTCAGGGTAAAAAATGAACAACAGAAAGAGACAGAAGAGTTTAGAAGCATAGATTTCCCCTTTCATCCAGGGGTGCACGGTTCAGAAAAATGCATTTTTGCCTCCCCAAATGGGAGACAAGCATTGGCTGCTTCTTCTTCCTTTTTTTTTTTTTTCCCCCCATAGGAACGGTGACGCAGAGCAGAGTAGGCCAGAGAGTCTGGCCCGTGGCATGTTGCTGGCTTGGCTAGATATGATATCCATGTCTAGTCCCTTCATTACCTCATTCCTCCTACATTAAGAAGAAGCCAATTTAAATTACTAAATGAAGAAAGCTATGTGGTCTTTCAAGTTAAACAAAACTCCTTGCACAAATGTTGCATCAGTCTTTCACCCACCAGCATACATTGTTTTGTCAAACAAGGCATTTTGATGAATCTCGTACCAAAATGTAAAATGTAATAAGGATTAGTGAAGTCCAGAAAGTTGCCTTTTGCCAAAGTTCCCTTTTTAGTCTCATTCTGGTTGCTTTATTATTTGCAAAGGGAATCTCATCTCAGATGCAGCATCTGTTTTTCAGTAAAGTCCTGCTTTTTACCCAATTTTCCAGCTGGATTGACTGAGGCAAAAGGAGGTCAAGTGACTTGCCAAGGTCAGATGGCAATCCAGTGCTTTACCAAGGATTAGAATTTAGGAACCTCCTGATTAATAGAACAAATAACCTCCATGCACCAAATCCCCATGGGATGGGCAAGTCACAGAACTGGGTAGGATTAACCAGAAAGGACTTGTCTGCTTGGGTAAGCAAAATATACCCAGCACAGAAGAAATACAAACATTTTCAAGTTGCTGAGGCATAATCCTAGGAACCATTTACATGTGTGTGCTTGTGCAGTTTGTGGAGGTCTTTAAAAGACCAGTAAAGCACGAGGTTAATATTTGAAGCCATTGCATTAAATAGCATACACACTTTTTTATTTAAAAAAAAACGTATCTCAGTCCACTATTATTATAATTATTTAAAGAGGCTCAGCCACCGGCACTGGAGATTTGCACCACAGAAAGCCCTATCTCCTAACAAAAGGGCACATGCTCAGAACGGCAAGTAAACAAACATTCCAGACATGCCTTATGTTCCAGCAGCAGCGCCTTTTAAACAAAACTAGTTACAGAGCAAAAATGGAAACTGTCTGTTTTGATTTAAATCTGTCCCTGAGCAACTTCCATGAGTTAACACAGCAGAAGTACAAGTACAGGAACAAATAAACAAACAAACAAAGAAACTTGAGCTCGCCTCTAACAACTGAACCGCCACCAGTTTCCAAAATGCAATCATAGAACCGTCCATTCTTGCACCACAATTAAGAGCAGCTCACAATGGAGGCGAACCGCTCCACCCCAGCAAAGGGAGAGGGCGTTGAAATGCTAATTGCACACAAAACTTCAGTGGTGCTGGTGATTAATATACTTATTGTTATTGTTAAAATTGGAATGACAAAGAGTATAATATAGCAGTGCTTTTGTGTCCTCTGGCTGTTCAAAAGTGTCTCCTTGCACTTTCTTTGGGTGCCAGAATTACTCAACTTCATTTTACGGTTTTCACTTGCATTGAATAGACAGGAGACGTGGAAGAACAGCTATTGGAGTATTTTAAATTACACAAAATAGGTAAGAATGTTTTTTTGTTTAGGAAACCTGTAGTGGGGAGGAGAGAGGGAACTAGTAGGATATGTTCTCCTAGGCAAAAAAAGAATGGAAGAAGACCTGGAGTTCATTCTAATTGACAGGGTCCTGGTTTCTCACTCTGTCAATTTTACTCAAGTCATAATCCCTTACTCATTCCTATAAACTACTGAGATTTCCAGCACCAAAAGACTCACATGTATGTTTGAGAAGATGAACACCAAATTAGCTGTTACTGGCTGCAGTTATATTCTTAATTTAAAACATTTACTGAAAACATTCTTCTGAGTAAGGCGAAGATATTTTGCAACTTGCAGAATCAAGCTTTCAGAGTTTAATTTCTACAGAAAGATTTTCAAGGGAGTGGTAGATGTAAGGTCAGCCCCTCATTCATTTCTGTAGGATTCACGAGAACAACGACTGGAGGCAATATTTACAGATCCTTGCTGTATGGCTAGGGTGGGACTGTTTATAATCCTGACCATTAGAGGTGGGGTGTGGTGACTACATGGTGACTAAAGCATCTAGTCTAAGTTAGTCTAACTTCACTACAGTGCCTAGTGTAATTTAGTGTTATCTCAACAGTAAGTAGCTTGTTTCTGTACTCACATGCCTTACATTAACATAAACTAATAATTATAATAAATATTTAAGACAAAGGAGGCTGCAACAGATCATGAGCTCTTTTGAGAGTGATACTTCCTGGAAAGAAGACACTCAACTTCTCTGTCAGAAGACTTCAGGTTGCTCACCTGAGTCTCAAATGTCTTGATTCATTGTCCATCATAGTTGTCAGCAGCTGTTTATGGTTGACATTAAAAAGTATTGACTATACTTTAAAACCAAACAAGAAAGTACATAAACAAATATACCTATAACGTGGTCAGGACACTATGATAATATGGCTTCTGCCACAAAGTTCTTGCTGACTTTTAAATATCAAGCAATTGCCAGAACGAGGACAAGGAACATCAAAGCAGGGCTAAGGAGTATTACTACTGCTCAACTGTGGAGGAGCTGTGGAGGAGCAGAAGAAGGAGGAGGAGGAGGAAGACAGCAAAGAGGAAGAGCCCCTGAAGGTTCAGGAAGCTGAGCTCTGGTAGCATAGCTCCGGGGAACAGCAGCAATAGAGAGCAGAGCCTGCTGGAATTAGCCTTAAGCAGGTGATTTGGAAACCATTTGTGATTTTAAAAGCTGGTTCAGTCAAGCAGGACTAAACCATAACAAGCTCTGCACAGGTATGTCACAGCAGGTAGAGTATTAATTTGTATAAATCAGGATCTACTCAGAAGTTCACTTACTGTCCTCAGAAAGATGCTGAGAGAATTAGATCTTTTTTAATAACTGTTATTTATTTACTTCTTCAGACTACTGAATAAAAATGATGCAAGGCGCACAATAACACATCAGTATTTTTCTTTCCAGAATCATTAAATGGCAGTTTGGCTTTATGATCTTTTAAGGCTGTGTGCTGCCAAAAGAAACTCCCATCCGTATACAACTTTGAAGAGCGATTTTCCTTCTTAATGTATTGTCCTGCAGAGTGATACATAGGAACATGTCCTACTCAAGGGAAGAGTAAACAAGACATTCCACACCAGATTGCCAGAGAAGGAAATTGTTACCTAAGCACAGGTTCCTAGTGCCACCTTATATCATCCCCATGGGATTGGCAGATACGGCACAGGATCTATAGAAGACCTGTCTCTCTGGAAAGGCAGATGGGATAAACTATAGCATCTACAGCACAAATAAATACATACACTATGTGTACGTACTTCATGAAAGTAACTATATGAAAAATATTGTAAAGTGTGACAGACTTATTTCAAATGTCCTTAGTACTTCTTAAGAGATAAATTTTCCCCAGCATCATAGACTCAGCGTTAAATTTTTTAGGACATGCGCTGCCTTGATCAACCCTTTGTGTCAGGGAGATGCTATCTGCATGTCTTCTATTCAAGTCTTTTATTGCAATAAAGGGAAATTTAGATGGTTCTATCAATGTCTTGCCAATTGTCCAGATTCAGTTCCTAATAGACATGTCTTAGACTCACAATTTATATATCACAAACATAACGACAGCTTTAAATAACACAAGAAATTGAGCTCTCCTCATGCTAACAAACTAAAATCCAACCATCTACTTTACACAGTGAGGTTCTGAAGTTCCATATCTCTGTTGCATTAAGAACTTGTGTCTCAAACCCAGATCCAATGAGCAACAGCAGGTGCTGTTGTCCTTGAAAACGCGCATATTCTTTTCTTACCTGAAAGGCACTCTATTTGTATATCTTTCACGCAAATTGAGAAACTGCACTTCTCGGCACACATGTGGGTACGTATTTCCACCAGATGTGGCTAGCCTGGCTCTGCGTGCAGGGTGGTGCGGGCTGCACAGGGTTGTGGCTGTGATTCCACCAGTTGAGGCGGGAGTGCATGGTGCATTGGCTGGCGCTAAAGGCAGGGCTCCCCTGCTAAAACTGCACTCACTTAACACAGTGGTATTTTCCATCACTGCATTTTGCTCGGGACTGAAAATAGGTGCTAATTTGCCAAAGGTCTACATTCAGTATTAGAAATTTACCCGATTTATGCTTGCAAGATCAGGACCTGATTCTGCCTGACATGTCTTTGGTTTGGAGTGAAGGTAAGGCAAAGGACTCCCCTGGTTCTCATCTACCTCCAGAGTCCATGGTGTGGGGGGATGGTCTCTCGCTGTTGGTGGGCAGGATTATGGGACTGCAGCATGTGGCCTGGTAAAACTCCTGCCCTCAGGTGTCCCTGGGGATGCAGCACCTGGAGTCAACCCAGAGATGGAGCACACCAAAGATGCTCCCAAAGGTCTACCAATATATGCACAAAACAAACCGGCTGCACATGTGCAGAGCTACCCACATGGAAAAAACTCCAGACGCACACAGATTATGATTTAAAAATATTAAGTACTTCTTTCAAAATTAGGCCAGAGATTGGAAAGCAATGCTGAGAGATTTATCTGCATTGTTCCTATGTAGAGCTATACAGCAAAAAGACCTCATGCTGGTTTCAAGGTGCTCCCTTTAGTGGCACAAGGAATATTTTTAGCATTTAAATTCAAGCAGGGTTAGGCAGGGGATGGACTGAGGAAGAAATGTGAAATTTTGTCCCTTAATGCAGATGTATCTTTTTAAAATATCCTGAACAGTCAGAGAGGGTGAATTCTCCTTTCTTTGAGAACGCCAACACCAGAGGCTAGAGGAACAGCTTTAACCTTGACTTTCATGACATTTATAGGTTTCTGTCAGACTCTGGTTGTTATTTTAATTGTATATTCCAGCTTAGTTAGCAAATGGGAGTTTACTTTAGCTACTAAAATAAAAAGTCAAGATATATCGATCATTAAAAACATGATCAGTGAGATATTCTGCATAAATGTAAAATAATGATGAATAGAAGAACTTTACAGAATCACAGAATATAGGGGTTGGAAGGGACCTCTGGAGATCATCTAGTCCAACCCCCTGCCAGAGCAGGGTCACCCAGAGCAGGTTGCACAGGAACGCATCCAGGCGGGTTTTGAATGTCTCCAGAGACGGAGACTCCACCACCTCTCTGGGCAGCCTCTTCCAGTGCTCTGTGTTTTCTTTTCTGTGCGGTAGTGACACGAGGAAAAATTAAAAGCAATTGTTTTTATTAATGAATAAATTATCATCAGCAGCATGTGTTTTAGTCAAATTATAAACCCCTTTCCATCTTCATTTGGTCAATGGCTGAGACATGATTTCGTGCCTAGAAATAAACAATTAGATTATTTAGGAGCTGCATTTCCTTAGACTTTTAACGGTAGATTTCTGTTGCTGTTGTATACCACATTTCCTCTGACAGTGATGTGATTATTGTTGTCATATGTATTGCTATGCTAAACAATGTATATCCCATATTTTGTTATTTGCATTTCTTATTTCACAGTGCTTTGCAACTCAGACTCTGACTTCAGGAAAATGTATTTATCATACTTTATATATGCTGTGGTTTAGGGATTGTGACAGGCTATACCAAATAGGTAAGAGGTCAGCAGTTGGCATTAGCTCTTAATCTGGCATACAAGAGGGGTCAAAGCATTACTACCAATGAAAACCACACTGCTACTATTAATTATATGGTTCTAGAATTTAGAAGGTTCCTTTCATGCAAAGTGTGTCCCTAAAGACCTTCCAGGATTAAATGATATGATTGCACAGATGAATGATGGCAGAGACAGAGCCAAACTCAGATGTTCAGTCGATGAGCTGGGATTTGAAAGGAAGAACTGGTACAGCAAACATGTAAAGCAAAATTACTCCATGGGACAGACACATCAAAGGGGAAGATCCTCACACACAGTATAGACAGACACCACCTAAAGAAACTAGTGGAGAAGTGGCAATGGTAAATGACAGTGCTCATGGATGCAATATTTTCAGACCCTTGTAAAGAGCTAGATTCAACCTCTATCAGTAGAACTTAAAATGCATATGCATCTTCCAGTGGAAACATTGCTACTGATCAGCTGTGCAAACTCTTCTCCTGGTGCAGATACCATGGTGCCATTAAATGGCACCAGCTTAGTCCTCAGATACCATGGTTCGGCATCTATGGAAGCCCTGCCTCACTTTTAAACTTCTTTATCCCAAAAAGTACCTTTTGGTAACCACTTTGTTGGTTTTCCTGTTTCTGGTGACAGGCACAGGGCTTTTGATGAGACTTGTGGCTGCTGGACCATCTTGCTTGGGCTGTAAGTGTCTTCTACATGTTAGGGTGGTTAGAGATTTTTACGACATTTCACCCTTCAAACCACAAATATGCGGGTACTACAGTTTGTGGAAGAAATAATGAAAACTAGAAAACACGGAAAACTTTTATCTGATTTTCAGATTTTTTTTCCCTTTCTGCACTGGTTTATACTCAAGATTTTAAAAAATTCTTTAACCACACAGATTTTTTCCAGATTCAGAAGTGACGAAGGAGTTATATTTAGGGCACCTCCCTGTGATGTGAGAGACTGAGAATAAAGGTTTTGACCTTCACTGCCTTAGCTGTTCTGGTCTGAGTGAGACTCCCTTTTGCTTTGATTACCTCTCTAAAAGCAGTTTAGTCGTGTTGTGCTCTGCATGAGCATCTATGGTGTAAACTCAGGCACATTTAGAAAGGTCGGTTTGGTTTCCTGATATTTTCCATGCAATGTTTTTGCAAAGCGATGCAGTATTTGGTATGGAGGACTCAAATGGGAAAGCACAGCCAGGACTATGACTAGTCTGTTCATGTTTGTGCTTGTATTAGGGATTAGAACAAACTCAAATGGTTTCTCCTGACAAGTTCCAGCTTTGCCTCATGTTTTATACACCCAAATATAATCAATACGGAGTAAATCTGGGTTCAAAACTGTGTGTAAATTATAGAATAGTTGTACTCATTTTGACCAGAAGCTCCACTTTCGGCATTGGTATGTTTATGTTACTTCAGAAAGTCTCCAGATCGACATTTTCGAGAGAAAAAGAAAATTCCTGTGCATAGTGATGGACAAGACATGAATTGATAACGGCACCTTTCTTTTGCAGATACCTTTGTGTTATCTTGAAATATTTGAAAGCAGCCCCAGGTCTGTTTTTTACACTATAGTGGTTGATAGTGGCTCCTGAGGGAAGATCTGTCAATAGCCAAAGACCAGCAGAGCTGCAACCATGTGTCATGGTTTAACCCCAGCCCTCAACTAAGCACCACACAGCTGATCGCTCTCTCACCCCACGGCAGGATGGGGGAGAGAACCAGAAGATTAAAAGTGGGAAAACTCATGGGTTGAGATAAAGACAGTTTAATAAGTAAAGCAAAAGCTGCACATGCAAGCAAAGCGAAACAAAGAATTCCTTCACTACTTCCCATGGGCAGGCAGGTGTTCAGCCATCCCCAGGAAAGCAGGGCTCCATCATGTGTAACGGTTACTTGGGAAGACAAAACAACATAACTCTGAACATCCTCCCCTTCCTTCTTTCCCCAGCTTTATATGCTGAGCATGACATCATATGCTATGGAATATCGCTTCGGTCATTTGAGGTCATCTGTCCCAGCTGTGCCCCCTCCCAGCTTCTTGGGTGCCCCCACCTTCTTCTTGGCAGGCCAGTATGAGAAGCTGAAAAGCCCTTGACTGCCTTGCAATAACTAAAATATTAGCATGTTAAAAACATTATTCTCATCCTAAATCCAAAGCACAGCTCTATACCAGCAGTGAGTAAGAAAACTAACACTATCCCAGCCAAAACCAGGACACCATGGCACCTCCTTCATTTGCAGTGTTCTGGCACTACATCAGCCCACAATGAAGGAATTCGCATCTGGGGAGGCTTGCCCAGTTTCTGGTCATTACCAGATGACACAAAAAAGCTGGATGAGAAGACACAAACCGATCTATTTGTAAGTGGAAAAGCAACATTTCCAGACCTGGTTATTTATGTGAGAGGGACAACGATTTATTGTAGGTGGAGCCAGCAGTGCTGCCTGCAGCCAAGTTAGTTTGATGCTTCCCTTTAGACTACCATGTTTTCAGTTGCTAAGAACAGTGTCAAAACATTCATACGTTGGTATAAACTTTTCCTTGCAGAATCGTCTCATTCAGATTCACTTTTTTTTTTCCTCCCAGAAAATCTGCAAGATGAGCTTGGTTGTTTCTAAGTTTGAGATAAACTTGTCCCATGATGTGTTAAAAAATAACCTGCATTTAGTTAAGAATCTGGGGAACAATAACTTGAAAGATGACTGGAGAGTATAAGGGGAATTGACATAGGGTACAGGAGGAACTGACATAAAATGTGTGGAAGCTGGAAGCTAGGGCATCTGAAGGTGATGGGACTAGGATGATGATACTGGGATGATGAAGAAGGGGAAAAAAGAGCTCTGGCACAGTGATAAACAGGAGAAAACACAGCACAAATTGGACATTAGGCTTGGTAGACAGGCAGACAGGTCTGCGCCCTAAAGCACTCTGTCCTCCCAAATGTAAAAATGAATCCAGAATTCTTGAGCCTTACCAGATTTTTGTGCTCAGCAAATATTTGTTGAAAGATAATTGAACATCTGTCAAAGCACTTACTAATGCAGAAGAGGACCAGAGAGTCACAGAGAAACTCACAGGTAATAGGCCATGGCCCTCCATTGCACTAGTAGGTGGTGAGACAGGCAAGTAGATTGAAAGCTGGCTTTTTGTTGATAACCAGTGTTGATGTCAGTATGATGCCATATGACGAAAAATTTCTATGGCCTTACAAAGAAGTACTGAGAACCCGCATAAAAATTACCCTTGTAAATGCCCAAGATTTTTTATGCAATCTTAGTTGATCAAATAAGCTTCTGCTTCATGTTACAGCTATTGGTACAGTTTTCCACTATGTTTCCATGGGGCCATGTCTCATGGAATGTACTAGTATGCTTCAGTCTCAAAGAAGGCATGGGCTTAGATGTCCAAAAGGTAAGGATACCCTGAAGATGCCCTAAAGGCAGTTTTTCATGTAATATACAAGAAGTCATGAAGCAGAAAATCTTGGCAGTACCCGGCACTCCTTGATGGAGTCCAAAGAATCAAAGAAATTTAGTGTGCCAGATAGCCATACTCTAGGGAGGCTGAGATTTATGTTATTAAGGCTCCTATCTTATGCAAAATGGTTCTTTGACTATATAAGTTGTGTGGTGAATGAGCTGAGGAAATGCAAGAGAAAAAAAAAAAGATTATTTTGAAAATAAGGCAACTGATCCAAATAATTTAATTTTCTTCTTTCCTCCAGATCCAGGACATGGACTATATCACTTAACTTAGGTTTTATACAGCTGGCTACCGCTTGTGTTTTTCTCATCGTGTGGTGCTTAGGCTGGAACTCTGGTGCTGGACTGGCAAAAGTGTAAGTGTGAAGTGAAGGGGAGCAGCATGAAAGGAGACTCTGTGCCATGCATTCTGGACTATTAAGTTGTAGACATCTCAAATTGGGCATCCAAAATGTAATTTTTTCAACTTTAGTCTTTGTTTCTCCATTTATTGCAAAAGGAATCATATGGAAACATATTCTCAACTTGCAGGGGTTTTGTAAATGTAAAATAGCAAATATTTGTGATGATGCAGATACAGTTACAGAAAAGCCCATGAGGAAATCAATGATTCTGTCTTCATATCTGGGTCTGAATAGTATGCAGTAAATAAGGCCTGAGGCCACCCACCGAACAAGAGTAAAAACTATATTGTATCACTGCTCATTAAGTGAGCATCCGTCCGCCCTGTGCGCAGAGTGAGGCAGAGGTCCCAGGGAAAAAATATGATGGCATCCTGTAACCAAAGCCTTTATCATAATGTACCCAAGAAAGCTGAATTAGCATAGCATGCTTTGCCTTAATAGTGCTGGTTTTTCTCATATTCAAGAGTTTGCCTATTCAGCTGGAACATCCTGATACAGCAAAGGGCTACGAATATGATTAGGGGATTGGAACACCTCTCTTATGAAGAAAGGCTGAGGGATTTGGGTCTCTTCAGTCTGGAAAAAGGGCAACTGAGGGGGGATCTTATCAATGCTTATAAATACTTAAGTGGTGGGTGTCAGGAGGATGGGACCAGGCTCTTTTCAGTGGTGCCCAGTGACAGGACAAAAGGTAACAGGCACAAACATGAACAAAGGAAGTTCCACCTAAACATGCGGAGGAACTTCTTTACTTTGAGGGTGGCAGAGCACTGGAAGAGGCTGCCCAGAGAGGTGGTGGAGTCTCTGTCTCTGGAGACATTCAAAACCCACATGGATGCGTTCCTGTGCAACCTGCTCTGGGTGACCCTGCTCTGGCAGGGGGGTTGGACTAGATGATCTCCAGAGGTCCCTTCCAATCCCTACCATTCTGTGATTCTGTGATACCATTGTTGTATGTGTATGCTAAACAAAAACCCCCCAATATACCAATCCAATCTGAGATACATTGCAGAACATGACTGTACACTATTGGTGACCTCACCATTTTATATTAAGGAAAAGTATGTTTGATTCTTGTGAATAAGTGCATAAGGATATGTCTAAAATTTCCAGAAAGGCAAATAGTTCTGACATCAGGGTTTGTGGATGAATAAAAGTTTAGTAAGATATATGCTGCTTTTCCTTTTTCTAAAAAAAAAAATCAGGCCTTAATCCTACAACTGTATATTAAATCACTTATTCACTGTGACAGGCAGGAGAACACAGATATAGTAATCTACCAGTCTGGTATCTGATATGCACTGGGAGTCATGAAATAGATCTCGGCAGGCTGAATGCTGTGCACCCACGCATTGTACAATGCTGTGATTACAGTAGGTAGGTGGTTCGGGTAACAGTGAATTTCATACATGCAGGAGTCCAGTATAATGTGTGGTATGATTTGCAGGATTTTGTTAGGACACATCCTATAATTGTATGCCTGGTATAAAGTCTGATTGGCTCACCTTTTGTGCCGGTGAGAATCTATACCCCTAGGAAATGACGCCTTTTCTGCAAAATTTTTTGGAGAATCCATTTTAAGAGAAATAAATTAATCAAAGCTGATTACATTGTGCACATTCCATTTCTGTAAAGGAAATCAAAAGAGTCACACTCTTATTGCATGAAACATTGTAAACCAACTATAGAATAAAAGTCACTCATAAAGGGAGAGTTTATAACCTCACAACTACCTTCAACACAAACCAAAGAATTTTCAGTACCCTACACAGGCAGTGTAGTACTAGAATTTTGTGTAAAAATTATGGATAAAATTCCTCAGGACTGTAACGGTGTCATCCAACAGACTGGGCTTCCTCTCATTTGGTCCTACCTTGCTGCTTTCAGGTGTGTGCAAGCCCATCAGTATGGTATGCTCATTATGCCTTACCTTTATGTAGTATATATTTTTAAAAAATGCTGTGTTACTTATGAGGAAAATCATAGGCACTACTTTATAAGTGGTAAAAAACTCTACCAAGGAGTGCCTGCAAATGACTTGATGGGAGCAAAGCAAGCTGAACCCTGTGTAGAATCATTCCCAGTGTTACCAGCTGGTGACCCATACCACATTTTGCATGAAGCATTCCCCATATGGATTTATTTTGAGTGCCACTTCCATTCTTGCGACCCCAAGACACCGGCGGCAGGCTAGGCTGGATTTTCATAATTCACATCCAAAATTGTCGGATCAGCATTTTCTGTAGTTGGCTATGTGCTGCTTGAAAAAAACTAAGTAAAAATGAGAAGTTGATTTGTTTCCTTGCAAAAAGAAATCTTCTAAACTAGCCTTTCCTTTAGATTGATTATGTCTTTCAGTTAGTGGGGAACCTTCTGTGCCATGTTGGGCCTGATGGCCTACGCAGCTGGACCTTTATTTGGTCGTGTATTGCAATAGTCATCCTTCACATTTAGAAGAGGAAAGCCTGAGAGTCTTATTTGAAGATGCAAATAGACAGGCGAAGCACGAATATGTGCAAGGCATCCACCTGTTTCTTTATGCTACTGTAGGCATCATGTCACAAGTTATGTTAGTTCTCACCAGGTTGACCAAATAGTAGCTGCGTTTGTTTTTTTTTTTTTCAACAGATTGCTCAGGAGGTTTTGTTCATGACAGAAGAGTCCTACAGTCGATCAGTTCTGATGGCATTATAGCTAGAACTGACAAAGGCTTAGCTCAGTATTCTAAAATCCATAATTGTGAAGAAATGGGTCAGGTGAACGTCAGAAATATTGCTGCTAGGAAAAATCAAGCATTTTTTTCTATGCTCCCAAATTTGGCTTGCTTATCATAGCAACTCACTAATTATTAACTGTTCATATCTTCATGAGATAAACCACTCTCTTTTTCTTTAAGCAGTAACCAAATAATTCTGTTGACTTTTAAAATATCCCTAGATTGTAGATTTAGCATCATGTTGTGATTAGTACGGCATTTCACACCTTTCCCAGAGCTATTGTCTCAGATTGTCAGCAGATATCACTGAAACTGCTTACAAGTCATAGTTGAAAGGTTATCTTTGTTGTATTTTTGTAAAGGTTGGAAACTTTCAAAATTAAATACAAATGAAAATTTAGTGTAAATGTACCATCCTGCTCCTGGCTGTTCTGAGCTGGCAGAGTCCAGATTCTTCTTTGTTTTACTAGGAAGGGGTGCTATGCATGTTGGGGGCTATTTCTTCTGAAGGTTCAGCAAAGCACACCTCTGGTAGACTGGGACATGCTTATTGGAAACTTTTCTTCTGAATTAAAAATAGTCATAGTTTCCTCTGATGAAATATGTGAAAAAAACCAGAGTGAGACATATAAGTCTGGCCAAAGGCTGGAAGGAAAAGAATTATCTCTTTCTGGCCAAAGAAAGGACCACAGCTACCTCTCCTGTAAATAGGGGTGTGCAGCAGGGGAATGCTGAGTCAGCTGCAAAGAATTAATCAGCCTTTCATCGTCTTGGCTCAGGAAAAATGGAATTGTGCTGTGGGGAACTGTGATGGAGTTCAGTAACAAAGAATTATTCTAGAAAATCAGTAAAATTGAAGGTGGAAAGGAATTTATTCCCATTTCTCGCCAGATGCAGACTAGAGAGACCCTTCCTAATTTCTTTGACTTCCAGTTTGATTGAAACGAGCCATGCATTTTGAGTGTTTCCCACCCACTGGCTCCTCTGGGCATTTGAAAATCTGGCCGCTTTATGTAGGTGTTTGAACAAGTTCCAAGCTCATTCAAACATCTGATCCTATACTTTTCTTCTTTTGTCCTATATATTTAGTATGGCATTTAAGCTTCTTCGCCTTCAAGTCTCCGTCCTTCAAAACCACAAGTAATAAGCTCCAACAAACACACAGCATACAAAATTCTTTCCCGGTCCAGACCCCTTTAATGAGAGGAACTAATCCAAAAATTAAATTAAAAGATTCAAAACCTTGAAAGTAAGGTGTGGATAAACACCTCAAGGCTAAGGGAGAAATCCTTTAAAATCGAGGTACCTTAATTGACTCCAGTGGACCTAGGCTAATTTACATCAACAGAGGATCTGACTTGAAATGATTACATGTCTTATCTGAAATTGTTCAGCACTGGAAACACTGGAGTGGAAATCTTACAAGCAGCAGCGCCATTACGAGATTTCCAGCAACTCTCTCTTCAAGTCGTGCTGTTCTAAAAGAAAATATGCACGCCAGGACTGGGTAATAACTCTGACAGATTCCCCCATTCATAGCAATGAGAGCTGCAGCTGGGCTGGGTACAGCGAGAATCCTTGTGATCTCCTGCCCCAGCGAATTCCCCGCCGCATGTAGCCAAAAGCCAACCTCTCCCAGAATACTAAATCCACTGAAGCAGAACCTCTGCAACAATTTATAGCAGGTTTCTAGGTGCTTAGCAGCCATAGTGCTTTTCTTGTTTATGGCCCATAGTTTCCTCAGCCATACTCTGTAATTTCCTTACTGAGGTCTTACTCTCAGGTCTGCATATATTTACATGTTTTACTCTGTAAGCTTTTAAGCAGCAAATTATACAAAATAGAGGTGAGACCTCTGCTAGTTGAGTCTTCCTTTTATTGTTTCCATTGTAGTCGCGTCTGGAAAATAAATAAGTAAAACTTGAATTGACATAAAATAAATGACAGTTCAGGTTCTATAGGTTCATGTTTATGACATGATTGGCCCACAGCCACTGCAGCTATTTCGTAGGCTACAAGATGTCCTTGATTTGCTCTTCCACCAGTATGATAACAAGCATGTATAATCTTTGCATACAGCCTGCTAACAGGCTTCCAGCCTCTGCCTGATTTTACGCATTCAGCTTTTACATTGTTCTTTGCAGAACTCCCTCAGCTCTCTTAAATAATCCTTACATTTTCATCTATACTGTTTTCATCTTTCAACCTAGGTTAGATGAATATAAAGAGAAAAGCAGGAAAATATGATATATCAAGACACTTGTGAAATCACAGAATTAACAAAGTCTTGATTCATGAAAAGGATGAAAATTCCAACAATATGCATATTATCATAACCCAAACAGAGCTACCTTAAATATTTTCTGATCTGTATAAACACTTTCTTCGGCTGCCTTTTGAGAGTAACTATGCAAAAAAGACATTTAATGATGGTAGCAACAGTGGTACTTTGGGTGCATCCATGCCAGCCCTGTTAGATCTCTCATCTGCTTTTGACATGTCGGTCATGAGATTTTTTTCTCTCTTTTTGATAGATCTCACAGAAGTAGTCTTGGTGTCTGTGGCACGACTCCATTCCTTCTTCACTGAGTGTATATTGGAGCCTTATGAAAAAATATTTTTTCTTCCCCTCAAGGCCCATCATATAGCCTTCCAAGGGCTCTCATTTTGTTTACCCTCTTGCTAGGGAGCACAGACAGCTGAGATTTCAGCCTGGTGATGGCCCCATATTTACAACTCTATTGCACCTGACCTTGCTAGGGTACTGAATGTGCAAGCAGCTTTCGTAAGGGGGGAAGGCATGAATAAGAGCTGGCTGGAGTTCAGTGGAAAGAGACTGAGGCAAGGGCAATTTTATAATGAGAATGATCCTCTCTTTGTCAGTTCACATGGGAGCAGAATTGTTGGATTCTCGGTAGCTGATCCATAGTCAAGTAACATCCTTGTCCAGGAATTCTTTATTTCTTTTCCTTCACCTTATCTGAGCAATGACATCCATTTCTTCCTGGTATGGGTATGGTGACTTTATGTTTTTGCTGGTTTCTGCAGCGTGTCATATACCAAGCTGCTCTTTATCGTAACTTGAAACAGCAGCCCGCAAAATATTGTAGCTCACACCTGGAATGCCTCTGAGAGCAACCCTTTGCCTAATTTTCTCTGAGCTACAGTGGCTTCCCAGTTTCTAGCTATAACTTCAGCATCAGTTTTGATCTGTGGGATGATATAGTCAGAGATGGAATGAAGTGTCAAAATCCCACTGAAATTCAGTATGCTTGAACTTTTTTGCTAAACTCCTTTCAGTTCCTCTGAAAATCTCAACCAGAAGAACTTAAATAGGGACCAGGCTATATGGTTTTAATATTCAGGATGGAGAGTAACTATTTTTTTTTCCTAGAACAATCCTGACAAACTGAGAACGAGGCCTGTAGCATTATCATCAGTTACTGACAACCTACTTTCATTTTCTGAAAATTTCCAAATACTTAGAATTCTATCTCTGTGCAGTAATTAAGGAGGATAAAGGTTATTTCGCTCTTTTGATTAAAAATTGAATTTACTTTGTGTTGATGTAAAAGCAGAAAATGTAATAGCAAATTAGTTTTTGTTCTTTCCATCTGCATTCAAAATTAGTATTTAGTACAGATTTTCTACTTCATTTTCAGATAATCAGAATACACAAAGCTAGCAAGATTGTATCTCCACTTCTTCTCTCAAATAAATTTTTGTAATTACATAAGAAATTGATCTATATTAACCTTCAAAAGCTAATATTCTTAGGTGAATGGCACCAGAAACTTGAGCATTCACATGGTAGCATTATGATTGGCTTGAGAGCACATATCCAGAATATTTTGAGATTTTGAGACAATTCAGGTAGTGGATTAATTTAAGCATTCATAGTGCAGGGAAGCCGGTGAGGTAGGTTTTATGGAATCATATCAAGACAAAAAAACCCCATAACGGGCATTGGCAACTGGCAAGTGTGCTGCCTTTGGGCTGTCATCCAGAGAGCATGTAGTTTCAGTAAGCGAGAAATGGGATTGCTCTTTGGTGTCCAAGTGAAAAACAAATGGGATGAAGTGTCTGGATGGGATACATCTAATGATGCACTACAAGACTTGGGCATTGTATATGTAATAGATAGATAGATAGACAGATAGATAGATAGATCGACCGACCGACCGACCGACCGATCAATCAATGTATCGATCAAAGGGTGTGGAAGAAGGAATCGGACTCTATAAACACCATATTCATCTTCAGGGCTAAACTTTATTTTCCTGAAGTTGAATAGACTGTTGAGAGGGAGCTGTTCAGGGGGGAATTAAAAGGTTGAGATTTTATGTTCACAAAAGTCAGGAAAATCTTGACGTTGAAGTAGAGGTACTCAGGAAATTCAGAGTCAAGCAATGATGCAACCGTTCAAAATGGTGGTAGCGAAAGGAGACACAAAAAGCTGCTAGAAACTTTTATCATTGCTGCAAAAGAAAGTAGAACATTTAAAATTATTATTAAAAAACCGAGTCACTCCCACATCAAAAAAAAGAAAGCTATTGACTCTTACAAGGTCAAAATTTAGCCCCTTGCTTGGAAATGGCTATCTCTAAAGACTATGCACCATGGGTTCCTACTCAAATAGATGAACTCTCAAGGATACTTTTTAACTGCCTAAAAGCTGCTTAGTCTATTGCTTATAAGTTGACTACTCCGTTTCTTTAAAAAATGTCCTTCTTTATTGCTTTAGTGAGTAGGCTTAGTACTTATAGTGTCATCGATATCTGAACTAGTTAAGTTATGGCAGCTGTGGATAACATTTGCCAGTATTTTCTGACTCTTACATAAGTGTGTCAATAAAATTTGCATTCGAACAAGACCTCCCCTCTTCCTTCCCACAGAATAAATGAAAAGGATCATAACAACATAAAATAGAAATATATTTTGGGGGAAGAGCAAAATTACCAAGTCGGATCATAATTCAGATTCACAAACACTGATGAAGGCTATTAGGCTGGCTTTATAAAAGATATTTTTATGTTGACGATCCCTTAATGACAGACTCCAACTAAGATTTTGGCTTCAGCTTGTTGGATAACGCTACTCAACAAGGATGTCCTTGTCTCTTCCTACCAGGAGACAGACAACAGTTTGGATCAGCTTTGTATTAACAAACAGAATTTCACACTGGATTCATAGTGAGAAAAAAATATATTTTATAAATATTGCAATCATTTTGAGGTATTTTTTAGCTATTCCTTTCTGTTGCTTGTAGAACTGGGACCGATGAATCAATACAAATAAATTATGCTAGATCGTATAACGGAAAAAAAGATTATGTGATAATTTTCTCATATTAATATTTGAAGACATGAAATGGATGTTCAGAAAAGATGAGGGATTTGAAGCCACTGAAGGCTAAAGTTATTTGTTTTCCAAAGATTAGATGGATATTTAAGAATAAGCTTTCATAGTCGGCGAACCTTAATACTTCAACTGGAAATCTTTGGTACTTTTAAAAGATGAAAGGGTAATTCACTCATTCTGTTGCAGTCAACATATTTTAACACAAAATACAGAAAAGTTTCCCATTTTTTTCCACAAGATTGTAAGGTACCTCACACGTGCTTCCTCTGTAATTTGATTTAAAAGTAGTAAAAGAAACTCACTTGATTTACTGAATTTTTAGACATCATGCAATTAGCACAACTTTTTGCCGTTTGAGTAACAATGTTATTGTCAACCTCTAGGAAAAAATTGACAGCAATTCCAGTCAAAGGCAAAACATTAGCCAAAATATTCTTGTCCTTAACTACTTATATCACACTCTTTGGAATACCAGCATAATGAATGCAATGTATGAAACGGAATGAGTTTTGCCCTGTTGTACATCCTTTACTGGTGAAATGAGGAAACCCTTTGTCAGTGCAAAATACATTTACACAGGGTTCTTTCCAGCCTGATAGAGAAGTTCTATATGAACACAACTCTGATTTTGCAGAATTCATAAATGTACCTTTGCAAATTCATAATTAATGTTGAACTGTATCAGATAAAATAACCTAAATATTTTTTTAAGAGGATGCAGTTCTGGTTAAAATTGCAATCACACTTTATACAAATTTATTTCTTCTAGAAAGAATTATTTACAAGGATGTATTATTTAAACTCACCTTCAGCCTCCTGACATTATAACTAACTCTATCTTTTCCTATAAATTCCACTGACTGTAAAAAATTGTCCTCTCAGCTGGTTTCACCCAGTTATCAGTGTAAAGGTTGCCAGAGACTTCAGTGGGAATCTCATCAAACCCCAGATGTGTGCCCAACTTGAATCTAAGGTGCAAAAGATTAGTTCATTCAACTAAATCCTCTGGGATGTTGATTGTGTCTTAGCATGCGTTTGCACAGAACCCAGCACAAAATAGCATGACTGGAGTCTTTGTGTAATGAAAACTGAATGAGCGCTCAATCAAGACTTTGCTTCTGAAACTTCACCCTACAGACAGAAAGCACTCTGTGGTCTGTTTGCAGTCTCCTTTGCTCCTGGCACTCGGGTCCCATGTTAGCTAGGGCTTGCCATTCTAAAAACGGCTGGTAAGACCAAAAATAATTATTTCACATTTTCTTCTCCTGGTGGATAGCTATCTCAGGGTGTACAATGCTGGTATATTAATGAAGACTAAAATTCAGCGTGGATAAACCACCAATTTTAATCATTGTACATTTCTAAAATCTCTTCTGTCACATTAGATTTAGTCTCCATCCACATCTAAAGATGTTGAAAAACAAGGCGCTGGGCCTTTGGTTACATTTTTATCAGGTAAAAATGAATTATTTTGTCTACTTAATTTATGTAAAACTGACAAAAATAAGATAACCAAACCCGATCGCTAATAAGCCAGGCTGTTTATTAATCCTCTATCTGTTGAAATTCCTACTTCAGATCCCCGTTGTGTGAGCAATTTGTAGCATGAATTCTTATGGGATGCAAGGGAAAAAAAAAAAAAAAGACATGCTCTTTTTCTGTTTATTTTGGAGAAAATGAAATGTTGGTTTTTAAAGTTGCATTAAAAATCAGATAAAAACAGTTTTTATCTTTATGTGTCTTTGGGAAAAAAAATTCTACCTCAAGAAATTTCTTTAACAAAGAGAACATTATTTCAGACTCTAACATTTCTGTCTGCCTATTATCATTAGTCATAAGCTAAGCCCTGCACTAAATGTCTAGTGAGCACAGATAATGTTCATTTTGTCTGGAAGACAGGTTGCCGCCTGTCAAGGAGAGATGGAATAAATGACAGGTTTGGACTCTGTGCCTTGCAGGCATATTAGGCTAAGAAATCGCCAACATGATGAAAAATTATTTTGTCAAAAATTTGTAGGTCACCCATCATTGTCTAATGTATTCTGTGATTAATTGCTAGCATAGATCAGCATTATGTCTTTCCAGTGAATCGCTTAATTGTTGCCTGCTTCATGCTCTTAATGTAATGACGAGGCATCTGGTCCTTTCACATGTGCTTTTAAATGCCAGCTTTTGCATCCAGGTTACGGGAACTGTAACATTAAACTTAAAGAACTAGTTGAAATTAAAACTTCCGGAAATCCGTCTGTTCTATCTTTTTTTTTTTTTTTTTTATGGCCATGTGCACGGTAGGCTGAGTGTTAGTGTTAATGTATGTAGATTTTATTTCTGATGAGTGATTATTTGACTGCTCATTTTACGAAGATTTATGGTGTGCTTTCTATCTCCTGACTGCAGTGCTACTCTTATCTTTAATAAAAGAGATGAGGACATTAATCAGCCTTTGTCAGGAGTCCTGACTAAGACATTAAATGTACTGTATGGGATAGGTAAACACGCTCCAGATCCTTCTCTACTCCAGTAGATCAGGCAAAAAAACACTCATTATATTTATCATAATTTCACATCTGCTGTTTTTGAAGCAATGTACCATGAGGCCATAAACTGTATTACAACTGTGCATAAATTCAACTGATTTGTGGCTGGAGTAACTAATTCCTAAAGTACATTTTAGAAAAACAAGCAGTGAGCCCTGAAATTGCAATTCCATAAAGGCACTAAATTACTGACTGCAGAATCAAGAATTTGCTTGATGTGATTCTGCAGTGACCATTTTATAAAAAGTGACAGTGTGCCTGTGATTGAGTCAATAAAATAAGGACGAGTGAGCCGTACACTCAAACAAGATTAAAGAGAAAGAGAATGACAGAGGACAGACACATGGGATATAAATAGAGGAAAGTGTAGTGTTCCCCCCTCCAAAAATGGCTTTAGGATGTAGCTATTAATAACAAGGACGTTAATTTGTAAGTAATCATTTAACTATGTGAGAAAAATACCGATGCTTTTACCTAAGTTTTCATCAGATACAGTATTTCTGTAAACAAGGATGTATTTTTTTATGGCAAAAGGACTGTAGCTCTTATCTTAAAGTACCCCGTATGTTTAAAACAACTGGATTCTCTCATTTGAAAATCATAAATAGTTTGAGCAAAATCAATGGGACTATACCAGTCTCTAACTGTGGTAATTAGAAGAGCAGTCAGGACTGAACATTTTAAACTGGATCTTTCCTAAATTGAAAAGCATGTACTCTTAGGGAATCCTGAGATTTGATATTTCATCAGTGGAGTTGCTTTTCCCGCTTACGTTTCAAAGCAAAATGGCAACATGAACAGCAAGATTGCTCCTGGCTCATCCTGGACCCATGCTTTACCTCTCCCGCAAAGAGAAATCAAAAGATGCAGGAGCTGCCAAAGCATGGGAAGTATTGTTCCAAGTACTATCAGTTCTCAACACTTCTGATGTTCAGTTTTCATCAGGCCAAGTATTAGAGTTTCAGTTAACGGTGATACAAGGTGGTGTTTTCCTCTTTGTGATATCTGGAAGTTGACACATAATGCACATAAGTGAAAAATTATTTCTCTTGGAGTATTTAAAATTGAAAATCTTTTCGACCTCCAACATAACTAGTCTTCAGTTATGGTAGCAGTGCTCTCCTCCTATCGGTAGGTGCGTAAAAAGTAAAACAAAGCTGCGGTATGGGATACTCTTAAACATCCTTCTCTCAGGAGTTAACAGCTGTCCATAGTGTGTCAACAGCCCCTGCTGCGCGTTGGTGGAAATATACATTATGTTCACTTTGGAAAATGAGAGTAACATAATACCCTCTGGTGCTGTTAATAAATGTGTATATAGCTTAGTTTTAGTACTGTTCTTGACCGAAGTCTGCTAAGCTCGGTCCGCTCTTGTGGTTATAAATCTGTGGGGATTATGCTGAATATCTCTGTGCTCTGTCCATGAAAGCAAGACAAAAAAGTGTTTGCTTGATGCCAATGCATAGTTTCTATCTAATAGCATCAATCTGTGCATCACTGAGCGTTTCTTTTCCTGACCTTATTACTTTACTGAAATTAAGCTTGAAACAATCTGATGTCAGATACTGTATATCTACTTTTATTGCTAGCCTTGCTGGGCCTCTCCATATTGCTAGTGCTGCATCTCATTTTAGATAGGTTGAACCACATATATATTCTCCAGTTTATTGAAAGCCTGATAGATTGTATTCCGCCTTCCACAATGGCAGGCCAGTCTTTTTCATGAACGTTGGAGAACAAATGTAAATTCACATGTATACAGCTGACCAAAATTCATAGGGTTTTTTTCTTGGCATTACGAATAAATCCAGCATATCACTAGATATGAGTAAGAATAGTACAGTGAAGTTGGCTTCAGTTCAGCTTTTCTGATTCAGTGGCAATTTCAAATGTATTTGAAGAATCTGTAGAAGTTGATTATTATGATAGATTCAAAAAGATTTGCTCAGACAACAGCCACACCAGAATGAATTGTAAGGATTGAATAAAATGCAAACTGCCTTCAAACCGAGGCAAGCTTTTGCCGTCTATCCACCCCCCACCTCCTTTCTCTCTCTCCCCATTACCATATAAACTTAGCAGCTTCCTGCAGAGTTCCACTGCAGTCAAATAAAATTCAATGATAAAAATCACTCAATAGCTCCATTAAAACATAACTAAAATTATTCTTAGGACCACGTCTAGGGATTAATATATTTAGAAGCTATCCAGCATTTACATAGCTTTTCCTCATGTTGAGCCTGATCCTGCTCTTTAAAAAATAGTCAAGATTCAGGCGGCATGAGAGGAAAAGGATTTTCCCTATCAGACTAACCTCTCTTATTCCATATCCTTGCTGTACCAAACACTCCATCCACATGGAGCAGGATGGTCTGAAGGAAGGCTGATGAATCAAAGGAAAATGTCCCTCCCGACACAGCAGATACAGGTTGACCAGGCACAACTGTCCCAAACCTTGGCTGATTTCCAATTTATTACCCTGTAGCTGATTAACCAAACCGTTTTGAATGGTACCTGGGTGGATCTGTTGACTTCCACCGATCTGGTATGTGAATGCCTTCCAATGCCATGTGGGGTTCCCTCTCTGTACCTAGAAAGAGAGCTGTTGTTTAAAGGGATCGAGCCTTCAGATATACTGCAAAATCCACAGGTCAGGCTGGCATTAGGAAGCAGTCTGGGACCTGACAGGGTGCAATATGCCTCCACTGCACCCAGCCAGCTCTGTTAGGGGCACTGCCGGGAGCTGGCTTGGGACCTTTCTTAAATGAACGAGGGCAGGGAAAGATCCCGATTTAAAAAAAAAAATTAAAAAGAAGGCTGCTGCTCACTTGTTTGTGCAGCCGAGAGCATCTGATCGCTGAAAAGATCCACCCACAGCCCCTTCAAACACACCTCCTTTCTCATGAGGCTTTCATGGTAGCAAAGCCAGGAAGCGCCGGGGTCGGGGGGGGGGTGTGAACACACGCTGGGCCAACTGCGTTTGATGCAACATACACTATCCCCTGCCTGCTGAGACAGCACGAACACCTGCTCTGGAGGCCAATTCCTTTACTTAGCTACTTAAGCACTGTTTGACCCTCTGCAGGACTTCTCTCGTCATGGCACGTACTGAAGAATGAAAAAGAGCGCTGGTTTCAAACGAGTGCTTTCTGTAGTTTTGTCATTTTGCAAAAGCCTCTTTTTCCTATTTCCTTACACACCTAATTCTTCACTCTGCTCCCAAGGGAGAAGAATAGTAGAATGAAAAAGAAGTGTTTACTGATAAAAATAAACAAAACATACTTATTCATATGAAATAATGCAACCTCTGGAATATTGTGCTGTGTATCAGCAAAAGACATGCCTCAGATTTTTAACTCTGTACTTCAAGTATAAAAAAATGTTCCTCCAAACAGAGACGCTCCTCCCAACTCTGTATTTACCTTTATTGATTTTTGTTTCTCTCCAAATGCAACAATATATTACATTTTCTTCTCCTTGAAAAACTGAGAGACAATGGAATGGCACCTGACTATTAGAGGAGATGGACTTTTTTGCAGCAAGGGGCAACTGGATTCTACTGCGGGTGTTTTCGCCTTCTATTCTGCTCTTCCTGAAGCCTAAGCTAGAGGATGATTAGCTTTAAGGAATTAAGATACTTCATGAGACACCACTTTACTGGTAGGTGATTAATTCACAGGAAGCCTTGTCCCAAAACAGCTATGTTACCTGGCGCTCTTACCTTTGAAGTCTGCGCCTGCAGAAGGAGGGAATGTATGGGGGTTACAATGCAGGAGTTCCCTCACACAATGACTATATAGGACTGTCACATTCCACCTGGGAATTTATGTGCTACATCTGTCGATAATTATTTTCAGGTAATCATCCATAAGAATACAATAACTTTTCAACATCGATATAGACTATAGCGTATAGATTTCTATTCACAAAAGGCAGTAAATGTATTCAGTTCAACACGCCCAAACCCCTGCTAAGCAAAATGGAATTTAACTACTCTCAGTCATGTGTTAGCTTTGCCTCATGCCTAATCCATATTTCATGAAAAAAAGTCTGATTAATGTTGTTATTTACACTTAAATATGTCTATGTGTGTAACTTAAATGGAGACTGAGCGATAATGATCTCTGGGTTAAGCAAATTTATTCACAACGAGGTGTATTTTGGACAATCTAAACATCGACGCACACATAGAGCCACTGGAACAAGGGGAGAGGCAACAGCAAAAAATTGAGAACTTCATATGCAACAATACTTTAAAAGCACTTTCAGCATCTTCTTGCAATTTTGGTTATATCATCTTAACCTTATTTCATTTATGGAAGCACAGGGCTGAAGGAAGCGAGACCCAAAGTCTGAAGATTTAATCGGTTATTAATTAGCATGTTGTACCAGTAGCTGTTGTGAAATGGAATGTAGCATATTCATCATTGTAAACAGCTGATTAAATTTATAGCGTAACGTTAGATATTTTGATATTTCTGTCATGCTGCTACTGTTCTTTGCCATGCTGACTGCAAAATATAATAACTTCTAAGCAGTGTGTAAAACAAAGTGCTCAATTCACTTTATTAAAATATCCAATAATAATTGATTTAAAGGCAATAAAATGTGTTCATTAGAGGGTTTATATTCAAGAAATATTGAAAGTATACCTAAAACTGTCACTTTTATTGTGAATGAACAGGATAATATAATTTGAAAAGAGTGTGATCATACTAAAGATTTGTCCTGCAGCATTATCTGATAGCTCGTAAAGTGCTGAAATTTAATATGATGCTTTCAGTCAGTTTAATTGAAATTTAATTGCCACTTTGGGCAGAAGGTTTAGATCTGATCAATAAAATATTAAAGATTTTGTGCTTTCGCTTGGAACAATTTCTTAGCCAATGCATCAAGTGTAGCCTATGTTTTAGGAAATATTTGTTTGTTATAATTCACATAATGGTCAATATCACTTGCTAATCTGAATGTTTTAACGCACTGCACAGATAAATAGTGAAAATAATAAAGCTATAGTTGATCCATTTAATTACAACAAGATGAAAGAAATAACGGTCACCTTCAGATTCATGAGAAAGGCATTAATGTAAAAGAGCTATAAATATTTTGAAATGTCAAACCTCAGAAAGACAGAGTCCAACACGAGCCTAGCTGTAAATCAGGCACATAGAAGGACCTTGAAAAAAAGATGGTTCTTTGGTATTTTAGAAATAATTACTAATACAAAAAGGGTAATGATGAACCTATAAATTACATTAAAAAGGGCCATTAGAGGAGGATTAGTTTATAAAGCTGAGAGATGGTTCCTGAAAATTATCCTGCTAGTTATTTCTTCTTTTCATTTCATATTATTCACGATCCCCAAAATTATCTGATTAATGATAAACTAATTGATTGCTACTTTGCAATTCAAATGCAATGGCCAACTTTGAGTCTCCCTTTACTGTAATCTATACTGTGCCCTCATTTTTATTCGTCTTTTTTGGTGGCAGTGTAAAGAGAATTTTTCTAACTCTTTCTCTATAATGTGTAGGGGCAATTTCAGTCTAAGCAGCACTGCCACAAAATGAATCTGTGCAGTTGTCTCAGGCCCCTGAATGCTGCCTCTTCGTGTCTGGAGAGTGCCTGGTGCCTCTGCTCCTCCATCCTTTTCCCACCTGCGTGATCCTACAGGACCTTGGTGGGAGCAGACATAGCTGGAGGTAACTGAAATGCCACTCTTAATTTCTCCCAGGTCTTCAGCAATGCTCTTCAACCTAAAGCCCACAGAGCATCTTATCAAGACAGCAGTTTCCTGCACAGGACAATACCATACTCAATGACTGGCTACCATTCATAAGAGTTTTCATCCTTTCAGATAATGAGTGCTGCTTCGAACAGACCTGCCTGAGTTCAGCTCTGATCTGTCAGGAGTAGAGTAAGAGGCTGGGGGAGGATCTGAGGAACAGAAAACTCTCTCACAGGCACATACGCTATGATGGCAATTTCATTGCAAGTTACCGCTTGTTTAAATAAACTGCAATTTCCAGTACATGATTTTTTACTTAGGATTGATGCAGGCATGCATGGGACAGAGGACGGCACTCAACAGTGTGGAAAACAGCTGATTTATGTTGCTGCTGGTGACAGAAGCACAAACACAGCAGGATCATCTTTTTGGCCTGAAATCAATGGCATCTATAGTGCTGCGTCCCAAGGATCATGAGAAAAGATGAAAAAGTATAGTCATTCTCATTTCCTCTCCCACAGCACTCAACCATTAGCTGGAGGATTGATGAAATAGCCCATTCAAAGCCCTCTGAAGATTGCAGTGGTCTGTTTACCCCTTCTACGGGGTTTCTTGCAGGAAAAGAGTTGAAATGCAGACCTCTTCAGATTAACTTTTCTACCTAGTGATTTCCCACTTCTGCTGACAGTGGTGTATCTCTGTCGGTGCGAGGGGCAGTGTGAGTGATGAGTGTTGGGAGTAATTTAGGTCTTTGGGCATTTGATTAGCATACAGAACAAAATATCAACTAATCTGACAACTAATAAAACTCTCAGTCACCTGCCTGCTAAAATGAAACATTTCTTGGGATTTTGTCTTCAAATAGGATTTCAGGCCAACAGTTATAAAATTAGCAATTTTGGCTCATAAATTGGAATAACACTGGAGGCAAGAATCTTGGGAGACAAAATGGTTTAATGGGTAGAATTTGGAAGTGGAGAATAGGACTAACATCATACTTCTATCCTTGTTGGATCATTTGGTCCATATCTTTCTCCATCTACAGGATGGAAAGATGATACTTCTTCACCTACCCACCTGCCTGTCTAATTGCAATTATTGGA
Organism: Larus michahellis; assembly: GCF_964199755.1. Classification (NCBI taxonomy): domain Eukaryota; kingdom Metazoa; phylum Chordata; class Aves; order Charadriiformes; family Laridae; genus Larus; species Larus michahellis. The sequence continues at coordinate 57,223,973 of NC_133899.1, read as the reverse complement.
AGACTGAACAAAATAATACTCTCATGAACCATGCAAATTGTCAGGTGCTGCATAGCACAATTCCGCACTGACCAGGACAGGCCTGTGGCAGTACATTTTTAATGATCTTTAGTTCCCAATTTTGCAATTTTTTCTTCAAGTTGTCCAGGATGCATTCCTCTGGGAATATTTATTGGGAATTTATAATTCCTTTCTGATGCTATTAAAGAGTACTGAAGATGGGGAGAAGGAAGCAGTAATTCCATGTGTTGCAAATTGGACCTGGCTATTAGACCTCTAAGCAGCAAAACCGCCACTTCTCTTCACCAAAGCAGCAAGATGGCACAAGCTCCTTTTCTATAGTACTGAGAGAAAACATGGTTAAAGCACATGATACATTTTGTCCTTTCAAAACATCAAATTTCTTTCTTAGCTTACCATAAGTAACTTAAATTTCATGAAAAAACGTAAAGGATTTTTTTAAAGTTCTGTTGTTCAAAATTCAGGTAGAAACTCCCCAAATCTTTACTACAGAATCACCAAAATTTGGCAATGACCAGATACGGATTTAGTTTGGATTACTAAAATGGTAAAGACCAACTCTGACATTCTGTTCAGATCATGATCAGGATTTTCACCCTCCCAAAATGCTTGCATTAGCCCTAGGGTTTTTTCAGACTCTTTCTAGCAAGTGCTGTGTTTCAGCTTGAATTTTATTCAGTCTTTTTTTTCCAGACTAAATAATAGTCCTTAATGGATTTAAACCTCATCCTTTGAACACAATATTTTTGTATACACTCAAGTAGCATTATATTTTAGACATAGGCAATTCCTTCATTTGTTCCTTAACTTCCTCGCATTCCCACTTCAAGGGTACATTTTTCACCTGGAAGACACTAAAATTGGTGTCACCTTTCCTCTGCATTGACAGTAGAGGATTAAAATGGTTGTGCTGAAGCATCTTGTATTTTCTCCTCTTCTAATTTATCACAACCACATATTCCACGGGAAGTTAAGGTGGAGGGAAAGAGGGGAGGAAAGATGCCCAGCTGATAGACAGCACCTCTACCTTGCAGAAGATTCATTCCGCTGCACGTTTTGAATCTGCTGACAAGAAACTTGCAGCACAAGTAATCAGAGCCTTCACAAGATTGATTTTGTCCCCTGCTGGTATATGGCATATAGGGGAAAAAGGTTCTCATCTCTCAGTGTAATCTTAACTATTTAGAAGCCATTATTGCAGGATTACAAATCATCTGAATACCTTTCTTGTGTAACTTAGTTATTTATTAGAAAGTCCAGCAAATTAGTCAGGTAACATTATATAGTGTTCCAGTCCTGAAGCTCTTATTCAGTGTGCTGCTGGATTACTCCCTCAATTTGCAAATGCTAGTAAATCTGTGAAGGTCTGCAAACAATACTGCATAGTGCTGAATGCAAACATTTAACAATTTTTTTCATTTGTTTTGTTTTTTTTTTTTTTTAATTGCAGAGAAGGGTTAACAAGCTATATATATACAGTTCACTTTTCAAAGTGACTGCAAACAAAATTGCAGATGTATTCTGTTCGAGGTTTGTAAGAAATGCTTAAAGTCAACTTGTCATAGAGACTAAATTGAATCTACTACCTATACAGCTCTGGAAGGGAAGATGTAGGAAAAAAAAGGAGAAGCATGAGATTTATCTGATGTTTGGTTGATGTATGGCTATATAAAATCTTAAGTAATACAGATAATGTCACACAATATTGCAACATATATTTTCAGTTGAACATTATAAGACAATAAGGCATAAATGGAAATTAAAGGAAAAAAATCTGAATGGTTGTCAGGGAACACTTTTTCATTCAGAGAATCATAAACATATGGAATGGTGTGTCAGGCAAAGTTTCTGAGATAAGAAGAAGGGAGTAATTACAAAATGGATTTATATCCTGAGGAATAAAGTACAGACGATGGAAAAGAGCTTTAAGTCAAATGATTTTTAACCCTCACTAGAAAAAATGCTCATGATAATCGTATTTAATAGGTTCCATCTAATTTGCTGAAGTTTGCCTTCTATTCTTTGGTCAGTAATGGAATATAAATAGACGTATGTAAGTCATCCACCCATGCTCAGAGCTACCATGTACTTTTAATACATATCAGTATATCAAAACACAAACATAGAAACTGAGATATGTTCCATAGCTCTGTCCCTACTGAAATAAATTACTTGCTGATGTGAAGATATTAGATACTCAAAGCATACGAATTTTTCATATTAGAAAATATGGTACTCAAAGTGACTCTTCTGTAGTGATGTGTAAAAATAAATAATCTCAATAGATAAATGCATTAAAAGGCAGCCTCCAGGGCAAATAAAAGCAGCAAACATATTTTCATGTGTGAAACAACTAATTAGAGGAAAAGTGATAGAAAAATGCAAACCAGAACATTTTCCCGTTGCTGTTCCAAAGCAGGGTGTGTGTGGGAAGGATGTCATTCAGCCTTTAATCCGCTTTAGGAGATTCAGGTAGGAGCAAAAACTTTTGTAGAACATTATAGCCCTCAGTCTCAACAGTAACAGTGGGTTCACAGATTCTGCATTTCCTCACAACTTCACAATACATATACAAATTATATTGCCAAATTAAGTAAAGCAAACTGTATTTACATTAAGACTCCAAAAAGCTATGGAAAGACATGAGTTTGACTTGGTTAGAAGAGAAGCTCAACTACCACTCACATACTTAAATGACAAACCCCATTAGAGGCGTGCTCAGTGGACTGCCCATTTCTCTCAGTCATTCCACTACTTTCCAGCCTTACTTGCGTCTTCACTGGGCTGAAGTCACTATGTGTACCTCAGATTTTCTTCCTTGGTCATAAAATAGAAGGTAGATATACTATCTATAATAGAAGGTAGAGCATACTATCTAAGTGAAAAGGGAATGTGCACATCTAAATCTCCTGCAAAACACATCCAAGCTCCTAAATTTTTTTCTAAGCTTTGGTGGCCAGAGAGATACGTTTATATGCTACACAGCTCCTGTGCAATGAGGCTGCATCTTGGACACGAAACACCTACCACCAAAGTGCTACACAAATGGCTCATGTATGGATGGCAATCTTATTGTAAATGTAGAGATTTTTCTACAATGCATGTACAGTGAGTACAATGTATCAAAAGCACCATATGTGAACTATGGACATTCGTCTAGGACTTTGGGCACACCTGCTGGAATTATCCCTTGCCCAGACAGTGACTCCAGAAATCCTAGCCAAATGGACAACTTTGTCATTTTCTACCTAAAAAAAAATTTCTTTGGGTGAAATATAGAAATAGAGGGGCATACCAGACATTCAATAGTCCTATTCTAAATAATTTCATATGCTGAGGATGAAGCAAGTTGAAGCCTAATAGAAGGCTACATGTCATGGTCCTTGAGAAGAAAAATATTCCTTTCATACTTCTGAGAGGAAAGAAATTGTCCAGTAAGGCAAGTTACATCATGCTAATGGGCAAAATCCTGTGGTAGAGATAGGAAAAGCTAGATATAACAAAGACTGCATGAACACTGTCTGTACCTATCACTAAGAGATCATCAATCATAGCTATCCCATAACAGTAACAAAATCCATGCTTAAAACATCATGGCAGGAATCAGAGACACCTATATTATCAAAATGTGACCAAACTTACTCCAACATTACCTCTCAGGTACCTCCAGCAAAACAGGAGACAGATTTCAGCACTGCTTTTTTCCAAGTAGTGAAGGGCAGGGGTCCAACTGGTAAATCGCTGGATGTAATTCCCTTAGCATTTCTCAGACTTCATTAAGAAAAAGGATGAAACTCAACCAAGGAAGCAGCACAGTTCAAACCTGTCTTGACTCTGCACCAGTGCAGACTGAAGGACTTAAAAAAAAAAAAAAAGAAAATAGATGTGAAATGTCTTGCAGGAAGAAAATATTAGCACTAAAATCAAGTCAAGCAAGTCACATTCACCACAGCCTTCCACCTGAATAGTTCTGCTGGACAAGAAATTGCTGTAGCTGTGGCAAAACAGTCTCACAGTCATTGTACGGAGGGTAAAAATTTCCTAGGCAACAATCTGAGTTTTTGACATCAGTGGGAATTAGGAGAATGAAGTGCCTTTAAAATGTTACCCATAACCAATATTTAAAAAGGCTACTGATGCGTTTTTTGACTTTTTTTACAAATAAATGTTTTGGTTTTGCAAACAAAAAAAATCATAAAGGCTAGTTTTAAGTTTTGCCATGAATATGCCATTTGTTATTTAGCAGATATAAATGAATTACCTTAATTGAAAATAAAAATTATAATAATAGCAATAAAAAGTGTAATTGTATTATTTGGAAAACAAATACTAAAGGCAGAGGACATGACTACAAATAGAAATGGTCCAATAAGAGCATACGTGCTGTGAGTGAATGTGGAAAGAGGAAGAAATGATGTGAATTTCACTCTTCAGTAGAAGTGTCTTGCTTCAGATGGAAAGCAATGAGACTAAATTTAGAGGGGATCTAACTCAACTTGTAACCAACCAAATGGCAGCAATATTGTGATGCTTCAAAGCTGGAGAACCAAAAGTTTTAAGAGTGGTTGAGAGGTGGAGGTCCCTCACAATTCCAAGAGTGATAGAGACCTTTCTCGTATTTCAAATCGAATGAAAAGAGAAAATGTGAGTCATCCAGAAACTGGGAACTAGAAATCAGAGCCCAGGCTCTAAATTTTGATTAAGCATGAGACTACTCGAATGGAGCCAAATTACAAACGGAGCCAAATGGGCATCCCGTTATCTTTGTCAGGCTCCGATACGAAAGTGGTATTTGAGTTGTGGTTTCTTTAGAAATGATATGACAAAATCCCTCTCTTATTTAGCACTGTTTCCTTGCATTTTTGTAAAATTGTACCAAATGTGTACATTACTAATTTTGACTCCCTCAGGAGGTCTTTCTATCTTGGGGAGCTCATAGGAACGATAATTTCCATATGTAAAGGTAGAACTTGCATATTGGCACTGCCAGTTTCAATCTGCTCCAGGTCAGACTTCTGTCACTGAGAGCTAAAATCTCACACAGGCCTGTGAAAAAATATTTGGAAACCCTATTTCTGTTTGACAGTGGGAAGTGCTTGAGTGTACATCACAAAGCAGCTGTAACAATTGACTCTACCTGCACCTGTCTTGGCTCTCAGATCTCGCAGTTCCCTTGGATGATCAAGCTGCCATCTTTCATGTGGTTTCACTTAAAATAATAGAAGAATATTTTCAGTTTTGATTTATTCAGAGAAGCATCAAAGCAAGCTGTAAAAATTGTGCTTGTATTCAGCACTGGAACATTTTGTGACGCATAGGACCAAAACCCAGCACCAATGAGGCAAAAAAACAGGAGAGTAGAACACAGAATGAAAGGGTAGTTAATTTAAGGCTCTTTTCACAGTGACTTCCACAGACATGCAGTATTTTCTTTTCTATTATTATCTCATATCTGCCTCTAATTTTGAAAATCTCATTCAGATGAGGAAACCAGATTTTCACCAACCTCTGCATGGCTGCTTGACCAGTGCTCTGCAGCTCGGAATGAAAGACAGCAGACATCAGTAATCATCATTGTGCAGTGTATTTAGACCGTAGGCAGAGCTGCGATGTGAATGGAGGCTCGAATTTAGCCTTAGCAAATAGTTCCATTGAAGAAAAAAAAGTGATGAAACAAAGCGATATTTATTCCTGGGTTGCAAAAAGAGGGCTGTTTGTGCCAAACAAAATGAGTACTTGAACAAGACATATTCAAACTCTAATGCATATGAATCGCCTTGTACGTGTTGCTTGATAGCACACCCGTGCATGATGTTGTTAGTGTCACTCTAGGCATGTTATGGATTTACTGTATTACATACAATGCAATTATTGATTTACATAAGTATTGCTATTTTTCCCCAAATGTAACAGATTTTAGCTTGAAAGGACTATAAACTGAGAGACTTGCTATAGTTTAAAATTGGCAGCTGGTCGGGAGATGAATGCCAGGCAAAGTGAGTGTACAGGAGGTTCCTGCTGTTTCCTCAGGGAAGCGTCCCTGGGTGAGACATCTGCTGTTCAAATTTCACCACACATTTTATCAGGTGACACTCTGTCGATACCTAATCCAAATCTCTTCTGTTGTAAAATGTTCTGGTTAAATGAAAATATAACTACTTTCAATTTGCTATTAAAAATGCCAAATCCATTTGATTTCCCTGCAAAAATGTTTTATTAATGAATGTATCTTTTTATTGGTATTGCAAGTCTTATAAACAGTAACGTACTCTTCCATGCATATTCATAATTTTGTGACATGAATCATAAAATTCAAACCCATACATGCACATTCTGTTCAAAATACTTATGCTGCATTCCCTACATCAGTATCTGAACTGTCAGTATTTATCTGCATGACGCTCTTTTGGGTAAACTACAATTGAAGCAGGTTCAATATGGGACTTAGAAAGCTAAAACTATCGTATGTGTCCCCCCCCAACGCCTAATGCTGAGAGATTCGCTTCCCACAGTACGCTCCAGAATTGTGAATGGGATTCCCTAAAGCATACGTGGGAGTCAGGCATCCTTCTCGTCTTCCACAGGCAGTGGCTCTGGAATTTTTTCTGCGCGGCAGCACTGCTTCAGCAGAAGAGGTGAAGAATGTTCCCACCCAAAATAAGCTCTAGCCAGGAGGTTAAACGACTCTCGAGAGGTGGGAAATGAGAGGCTGAATTCCCTCAGGAAGAGAAAGATACTAAATCTGTGTTTCACACGTCCTGACAAGAGCCCTCGCCACTGGACTATTGTATAAAGGGGGCATGTCCTCTGTCTGTACTTTAAAATAGCAGCTGCAGCTGCATTTGGTGAGGATCGCTCTACTGTCTGCGTACCAGATGCACTCTCAGAACCAGATGGAGCCTTCCAGTCGTCTTAGGTGGATGACCCTCTAGTTTCTGTATTCCAGCCAGGCTTAAATACAAGATTGGTGACAAGCTGCTCAGTCCTATTAATCTGGAAACACCATAAAATCACAAATGTAGGCACCCAGAGAACATTTAAGGCTAGAAAGTAACATGCTCACGTGCTGCAGGCACCTTGAGGGTTAAGAAGCAGCTAAGCAGGAGTTTTCAGCAACACTGTTTTTGAATTAGATGTGTCTGTTATCTCTGTGAGAACTGGGGAAGAAGGCGGCCAACTAAGGTCATGAAGGGAGTCTTTGGCAAGGTACAGGACTGGATCCAGAAGCCTTAGGTTCAGCTATTGGACTGTTGCTTTATTTTAATTGCTTAGCTATTAAAAATGTTTCTGTGGAAGAAGTATAGTTGCAAGAAGCAGTTGGTGATACATTCTACTCATTTTGGTGTGTTTTAGAAACACCGTTAGCATAAATCTTCTAGTGTGATTTGCACTTCACTTAATTTTATAAATATATAGACAAGCCTCAGTCTGCACATCAGAACCAGGAATGTTTTTGTATCAAGAACCTCAAATGAGAAAATCTGTAAATGAGTTGGCTGTTTTCTCATCTGTTCTGTGCCCCTCTTGCTGCCCCTTCTGCTGTCTAAGAGGAAACTGCTTTTTTTTTCCTCCCTCTCCCAGGTTCTGTCTCACAACTGCTACTGCTTGACTGATGGATGGAGGGACACAGTAGAAAGAAACACAACCTTAAATCTGTAACAGTCAGCAAATAAGCATACCGTAGCAAAACATTTTAAGAGGAAAAAAACCCAGCAGCTGAAATCGGAAAGTGATTTTACTCTGTAAAAAAATTTCTTCACTCTGATCACGTCAATTCCCTTTACAAAGCTTTCCATTCACTTTCGCTTGTATTTTGGGCATACCTCAGCTTCTCATCCTTAAGACTTTCCTTGGCTCTAGCCAAGGCCCACTCCTCAATCTCTTATCATCTGCTCAGTTTGTTCGATGTAAGCCCTTCTCAGTGTGCTTGCTATTCTTATTTTTGAGATTTTTTTTTTCCCCCATGTCTCTTTCCAATTTCTTGAGTCGACTCACTCAGCCAACCTTTTCCAAGCCTTTTCTTAGTACATGTCTCACTACAGAATAGGAAGATACATCACAAAGGCAAAAGCCAACATTTTCAGCTGTTGTTTATGAGAGTAGCTTTATTGACTTAATGGGCTAGCTGAGGATCTGATCCCTTCAATTAAAGCAAAAAAAACCACCTCTCTCCCTCTGTCCTCCCACAGTGTTCTCTGTTTTTTCTCTCAAGTAATTCACTGAGGATAGTACTTGTATCACTTCCCTTGTCACACGCAGAGCTCAAAACACTAAGCCACCAGCAAGTGATAGATAAATAACACTTAAGGCTTCCTCCTTTGACGTTCTTTTCTGAGTGAATTGTTTATAAAGTATAAGAAATGCCTGTTGAAAGAAACCTTCTATGAATCCTAACTGTAGATTTTATGTTATGAGTTTGATAGAACTGGAATGGGAAAATATTGGATAACTTAACAAAATGTCCTCTTTTCTGCTGGGTGCTACAAAATATAATGTATATTATTTCACGGATTCCATTTGCTACCTCTTGTACTTCTTGGTGTTGAACTTACCTCTCCAAAACTTCTTTTCTACGCGCTTCCATACAGCTTGATTGCTGACACATGTGTGCAAGGAAGTGAACACATACACAGGATTCATATTACTTTTGCAACTCGCAGGCCTGGAAGCACTGACAGTGTATAGGACTTGTGGACCCTTTGAATAATCCGTTCGGCGTGCTCGCGATGGGAGGCAAACCTCATCTCAGATATGGAGATGACAGGGAACAGTTTCATGGACCACATGACATGCAGGGCATGGCTGACTTCGGTTACCCCTAAGCACCTCAAGTTCTGAACTCATGGCTGGGGAAGTCACTTCAAACATACATTACCTATTTTATATCGCTTGATGGATTGAAGTAAATAAGGAAAGATCCTCGCATCTACACAAATCAAAATGAATCTGAAATCAAATTCGTCAACCGACCTGATAATTAAGGTAATATCAGGAAGAAAAAGATGTTTTCTAGCCTTTGTGCAAAAGGCTCTTTTTCCTATTTCAGCTGGATGACTAACACAGGCAGGGTCAAATCATTCCCAGCTCTAGGCTGATATTACAGCTACATCTTTAGTGCTGATCAGTCAGTTTGCCCAAATTATTGGTAATAAGACAATGGATAATCTTCTCTTCTTCAAATTATTAATGTTTAGATGATAACTAGAATATCTTCCTCACCAACACAGGGCTTCATGAAATATTCAAATCCCATTCAAAATGGTACTGCGTGATACATTAAAATAAAATAATTTTAATGATGATAATGTCACTTTTCTAGCTTAAACATTCAACTCCTTAACCAATAAAACACCCATATGATCATTTTAAGAGTAAGATTATTTAACCTAAGGCTTTTTAGGTGTTTGCAACGCTATTCTTTTAGTGCTGTTCTCAAATAGATTATGTGGTTTTTATCAAACACACACCCACTCTCACCATCTGCTGGAAATTTATAAAAAGTATAAGAATGTTAAGGTAGATTTCCTCCATTTATGAAAACTGGGAGAATATAAATCAAGAAAAAAGATAGCTTAAGACGGCTGTTTCAGTTCTAAGGGTTTCTTTCATTTAGTAAGGTGCTGATAACCACCTGAAGCTACAACAGCGTGCAATACTGACCCCAGCCAACAGCAAGTTGGAAAGGGTTAGTGAAAGACATGATGGCCTTCCCAGCTGTGACCCCACTGCAAGCAAAAAATGCTGCAGTAAAAGATGTCAGCTCACTTTAAAGGAAGTGGTAAGTGCTTCAGACCAGGATGACAGAATGCTTGAGGTTTGGAAATCATCCAGTCCAATCACCCTGCTGAAAGCTGGATCAATTACAGCAGGTTGCTCAGGGCCTTGTCAAATTGAGCTTTGAATATCTTCAAGGATGGAGACTCCACGACTTCTCCAGGAAATCTGCCTCAGTGTTTGACCAACCTCACAGTAAAAGTGTTTAAAAAGAACATCCTGTGTTTCAGTTTGTACCCATTGCCTCTTGTCCTTTCACTGGATACCATTGAGAAGAGCATGGTTTTGCCTTCTTTATTCCCCCTCATCAAGCATTTATACACATTGATAAGATCTGCCTGCTACCCCATGCCCTGGCTTTCTCTTCTCCAACAGTCCCAGCTCTCTTGACATATATCAGATGTTCCTAGCCCTTAATATCTTTGTGGCCTTTCACTGGACTTGCTCCAGTATGTCCATGTCTCGTTTGTATTGGAGAGCCCAGAACTGGACACTGCATTCCAGATTTCTCACCAATGCCAAGTAATGGGCAAGGATTATCTCTGTCAACTTGCTGACTAAGCTCTTCCTAATGCAGCCCAGCATACTGTTGGCCTTCCTTGTCACAAGAATGCATTGCTGGATCTTGGTCAGCTCCTTCACCAGGGCCCCCAGGGCACTTTCTGCAAAGCTGCTTCCTAGCCAGTTGTCCCCCTGCCTGTTCTAGTGCGTGGGGTTATTCTTGCCCAGGAGCAAAACTTTGTACTTCCCATTGTTGAACCTCACAAGGTTCCTGTCAGTCCATTTCTCTAAATCTCTCAGGGTTCCTCTGAATGGCAGCACCCCTCAGCATATCAACTACTTCTCATCTGCAAACTTGCTCAGGGTTTGAGCACCTCTGCCCCATCATCCAGGTCATTAATAAAGATTTTAAGCAGTATTGGCCCCAGTACTGAACCCTGGGGTACGCCACTAGTGACCGTCCTCCAGCTGACCTTTGTAATGCTGATCACGTTCCTTCAACCCAGCAATAATGCCAGCTTTCGATCCACCTCACTGATCACTTCAGTCAGTCAATGAGGATGTTATGGGAAACAGTGTCAAAAGCTGCACTAGAGCTGAGATAAACAACATCTACCACTCTCTGCTCATTCATTGAGCAAGTCATCTTATTGTATAAGGCTATTAGGCTGGTCAAGCATCAGTTCCCCTTCATAAATCCATGCTGACTACTCCCAGTCATCTTCTTACCCTTAATATGTTTGGCAACAGCTTCCATGTGATTTCCTGCATGACCTTCCCATGGACTGAGGCAAGGCTGATCAGCCAGTAGTTCCCCAGATCCTCCTTCTTACTTTTCTTGAAGATAGGAGTGACATTTTCTCCCTCCCAGTCCTCAGGAACCTCCTCCAATTGCCATGATCTTCCAAAGATAATCAAGAGTAGCTTTGCAACTACACCAGTCAGCTCTCTTAGCACTGTTGGATGCATCCCATCAGCACTCTTGGATGCATCCCATCAGGACCCATAGACTTGTGCGCATCCAGCTTGTTGAAGTGTTCCTCAACATGATTGTCCTTTAAAAAAGAAGTCCTCATTTAGCCAGAATTCTGTGACTTGGGGTTCCCAGTAAAGAGAGAAGCAGAGAAAGCACTGAGTACCTCTGCCGCCTTTTCCGTATCCTTTGTTTTCAGGTCTCCTATCTCATTCAGCAGCAAGTCCATTTTTTCCCTTAGTCTTCCTCTTGCTGCTATTGAACCTGAAGACTTTCTTGCTGCTCTTCACATCTCTCACTAGGTTCAACTGCAAGTGGTCTTTCGCTTTCTTAACACTATCCCTGTGTGCTTAGGGTCTCTGTATTTCTCCTGTCCTTGGTTCCAATTTGTTATGGTTTCAGAAAACCCATGACAATTTGTTGTCATTTAGACAATCATTTTATCACCCGATGACCTCTCCCCACCTGGGTAAGGGAACCAGGGAAAACAAGGAAACATGAGGGTTGAAATATAAATAGATTTAATAGGATAAGATTAAATAATTAACAATAATAACAAAGAACCAGTATTGATCCTGATACTAATATAAGATATACAAGAATTATACTCAGCCAATTCTATCAGTAGGAAGCTGTGCACTTCCAGCAGTGGACAGCAAATACTGGACACTGTGAGCACTGTGGCTTTGTGAGGAAGGGAAGGTCTCAGTGATCACATGGTGTGCTCACTTCTCCTGAAGTTCTTCACCCCTTCCAGCAGGATCGAGGACAAACTACCTGGACCCCAATGGTTTTGACACAGAGTCACAGAGCCATGCAGTCACACTTGATATGCTCAAGGTCACCCTGCAATACCACAGGTGCCCATGAGGAAGAGCAGCAGAAGTAATAGGCCAAGAGTCAGACAAGTTTCAGCAGTCTCTGTAACATCCCAGATCTGAGCCCTCAGCAAGCAGCAAGTCCCCCTAGACAGCAGGTCAGGTAGGCAGACAGGGCCTTCATCCTCTGCAGCAGGGACTCTTCCAATTCCATCACTCAGTGGCTTTCTCCCAGTGCTCCTGTGTGGCTCAGGCTCTGCAGGCTCAGATGTTTTGTTGGACGTTGCTCCCAGCCCCTTGTCTGCTACCTGGGCATGAAACCTATTCTGTAGTTACAGATGGAGCAGGAGCTTTGTTCCTGGTGCCAGAAGTCACAAACTTCCAGTGTTTGCCATCAGAGGACTCTGTGTTTCCTGGTCTAGTGAGAACAGACCTTGCCTGTCCCTCCCCCAGTACAGGTGGGGATTGATGATCTTGTACCTGCAGGGTCTCGGAGAAAATCTGACCAATCTCTTCTTCCTCATCTCTGAAACTGTACATACAGTCTGCTGATCTCATCTCACAGCTACTTTACTTGGTAACAAACCCACCACCACCGTACACCTCCTGCAGGCAAGGACAACATTTCTCCCTTCCCCAGCCTCTGCAGGAGGCCTCAGGCCTTTCCAGATCTGCAGATCTGCATCCTCCTGAAGCTCTAAGTTGAGACCTCTCATGTGCCAGCACCCAGCAGGTGCTGGGGACCATGCCTTATAGTAAAGAAAGGCTCAAACATCCTTTAATCAAGAACAGCTGACATCTAGAAGCTGCTAGAGCTTCCTTGAAGTGACAACCCCCAAGGAGCTACCGTTTCCTGGCAGCAGGAGGCACCCTTATTTTCTTGAAAGGATTCACATGAGTCACTCATTGATCCCTGAAGACGTTCCCAGAAGATCTACAAGAACAAGAAGCAGGGCCTGGAAACTGCTGCACAAAATGCTGTGTCTGTTTGCTGCATCTGTTAGGTGCACTCAAGGTCATGGGATGTGCTCCTGGGAAATTGAGGTAAGAACGGTGTGTGAAAACACACAGTTATGGGAAAATAGGATGGGCGAAGCACAGGAGTCCTCTGCTTTATCCAGTACAGTATCTGGGCTGGTCCCTGAAGGAAAGAGTTAGTGTTATGCTTCCTGCCTGCTCTAACGTGTAAAAGAGTAAACAACGATTCAGGAGATCAAAGACTGGGAGCTAGCAAGCAGCTACTATAGGATGAAGCTTTGATCTGGACAAATGTTTCTCTGGGTTTGAGAATGAGTTTTGGTACTATGAAAAGAAGGAGACCTTAAGCAACAGATAGTGGTTCTGAATTTTTCATAAAGGAAGGTGATCTGGTCAGTAACTGAGGATCTTGAGAGCCAAACTTTAGTTGTGCTTGGATACCTAAGCCAAAAAGGAGTCCCTCAGAATTTCTGTGTGACAATTTAAGTGCTGGAAAATCCACTTGTAATATGGCCTGGGCAGCTTAATATCTACATTTTACATAATTTAGTTTACATTCATAAACTAAGTGAGCCTTTGCACTGATCTATTAAGATCTAATGATCTAATCTGTGCTTTCAAAATACCCACTGAACTGATCTTTGGATGCTGCAATGTTTAGTTTCCCAGGAAATGTATCTCTTTAGGACTCCTCTTCAGAGATATAGTTCTTCCCATGTTCATCCCAAACCAGCGAGCTGAATATTCATTTAATTTTTAAAAATATCCCTTGGTTTTCTTGACATTTCCAGCAGATCATGTCTTTTTTTTTTTTCTATCTCCTCCCTCATTCATTCATATAAACGCTTGTAAGACTGCTCTTCCTCTTGTGCAGCATGCATAGAACCTTAATTATCATATGAACACTTCAGTTTATGAATAACATACATTATTTAACATCAAAATCGTGCCCCACATTTGTTTTGTGCATGCAACACAAGAGATATGGACTTTGAAGGTCTCAGTGAAAATATAACATAGAAACCATTTGTTTATTTAAAAATGCCTTTTTGGTATGGACTAAGCAGTTCCAAACATTAATAATGAATATTTACCTAGAAAAAATTACAATGTAAGAACTCTATTGCCTGAAGGACAATATTAATTAGTAATAGTAGTCCATAACTTAGTTTCAGAAAATGCCTGCAGTCTTCTCTAAGTATGTATGGAACATAATTACACTACCGTTGGTCAAATTAGGTCACTTCCTTTGAGGCTTTGCAAATATCTGGATGTTATCTTTTTCACCTATGCACCTAAGACTGATTTTAGGTATTTTATTCCTTGTTGCAAGCCTCCCGTAAAGACAGAGAACGATCCTTGTGATCCTCTGGGCTGTAATCTGCCCCCTGTATGCTGGCGCTGCTGTAGGGAGTGGGAGCTGCACATTCGTACCTTAGAAGAGACTATGATCGCTAGGCCCTGTGTTTTGAAATCAAGCAGTAAGTATTCATCCTAGTTGGAAGCAGAATACATTTAAACTTGTTAAAAAGATTGTTTGCAGCAGCTGGTGGAAGGAGTAGGTAGTATTTATTTTAATTGTTTATTCTTTCATTCATTTTTGAAGTGCTAATAAACATCTCCCTTTCTCTCTCTGACCCCAGAAAAGAGCTGTTTAAAAACATAGGTGGTCTAGGACAAAAGTAATATTGATAAAAATATTTGGATCAATGGTTTGGTGTTTTTTTTTTTTTTGCTATTGTTGAAGTCCTCTGAAGGTAATTCGTTAGTACCCTACACAGTGTTGTGATTGTTGCCAGCATTTAAAACTCTCACAGGTAAACCCGCATCTTCTTGGTTGCGGAATAACCCTTGCAGAGGTTCCCTTTGTGTGTGAGAACACCTGGCCTAATCAGGTCCGCAAGGTAAATTCTAGCAACTATACACGCAGGTGGTAGTGGTCAAAACATATGTGTACAGCTGCTTTTGAGTATGCAAACAAAGCCTTTCCCATCTCAGACCTTCAACACTTCACGCATTTCAGGAGACTGGTACATAAATCCTGAGAAATTAAAGTCTAAAAAAGTCAGTCAGAAGAGAACGCTTAATTACTTAGGATATATGTTATGTCCTCAACGGGTGTTTTAAAAAGAAGCGGTCTTCTAGAGAGTCGCTTGCCCCTTGTTTTGAAGAAGAATTTTTGCTTCTTCTCAGTGTGGGACTCTGCTAACAGCAAGAGATGGAGGAAATACATTTTTTTTTCTAGTCATGCTGAAGTTTCTGCTTTATTTGACAATAACAAATATCCAGATACAATATATGGCACCTCAGTACTGGGAAACTGATTTAGGGATAAAATTCTAATGGTTTTCTGAATTTGCATCAGCCTTTAAAATATACTCTTGTATTTTAATCTCTTCTTGTTACAGTTACCTTTTTCAGCATTCACAACCTTGTTCATGTTTTATACAATGTCAGATAGCAAGTGTCAAGAGAAATTTAAAATTATAGTTCATTTACTCTAGTTAAACATAAGGAAGCAAAAGCAATTACCAGAGCAAAATGACGGAATTAAAGATTCTTCTTGCAACCTAGTTAGGTATTTAGTGTTTGATGAGTGTTGCAAAAGATAAATATATTTTTCAGAGAGGACTGTATCAATCTACAATCATGAATTAAAGCCACTGAACATGATTTAGATATCAAATATATGGTTTGCAAACAATTATCAGGCTTGGACCAGGAGGCTGGAGTTAGCTGAGAGAATAATTTTTCTTTGTTCCTTAAAAGATCTTTTTCTTTGTGTGGTAAATAACGTCTTATAAAGCAATTTGATATTTATTACTGAAAATATTCTTAAACAAAGATTAAATTTTAAAAGAGATCCTGCAGATGTTCTGTAGAAGATACATGTGTATAATCCCACATAAACATACTAAATGCATTCTTACTATGAGGATAAAATGTTAATTAGTTTAGTTTAATTACAATCTTACTACACACTAGAAGTTGAAATTTAGTGAATTGGTGATTCATTTTGATTGATCATAAAAAGTGAGCATAGACTTACTGTTGTGGTGACTAGTCTAAACTGTATGCCATGTGCATCTGTAATTTAATCTGTGATTCATACTATATGGCACATTACACATAACAAAATCTTTTTGATTGTTAAATATAGAGAACTTGAATTCATCTAAGCCTTACGCATAAATATCAGATGCTCTATAAGAAGGAGTTATAAATTCAATGCTGTCAGTATTTTGACGTGGCTTATTGTAGTAACAGTTAACTACATTCAGTTTAGGTTTACCGTGAGGTTATAGCAAGGCAAATAGTTGTGCTGCCCTGGAAAAAAACATTAAAGAAGAGCAGAGCCTCATCATTAAAATTCAGAAAGACTGGAATGGTAGGGGAGGAGAACGATTTCCTGAAGTTTTTTTCTTCTGAGTATTGCTTGCTTCTTTTTGCCAGTTTCCTTTGGGCTTGTTCTTCTTTGCCGCTGATATTTGCAGGCAGAAGGAAGACGTGGGCTTAACCCCTGCTCCCCCCTCACCGATCCAGCTGCAATACAAGAAAGATCCACGTTAATGTGAAGAAATTCAAGGGACCTTGTCCTCCTTACTGCTCTTTGTGTCACATGCTGTGGCTAGTCCCTGCTCTCCTAGCACAGCATGGGGAAGCAACCAGAGCCAGGTCTCCACATGCTCCCTGTTCTACCCTTGGTGCTTGCCACCAGTGGGATATTTTGTATTCAGCCTCCATACTGCGGGTCTGGAGGAAGGTGGGATACTTCTCAGTGTTCTTATGAAGGAGAAGACCTCTTAGGAGCCAACATGCCTCGACCCAGTTTGGGGGAGGATTTACGTATGTAAATTTTAGTGTTGGAATTCTTTTATAAAAATTAGAATAAGCTCTCTTGAAATGCATCAAGAATTTAAGAGCAAGTAATATGCTAATTAGGGTGTGTTGGGTAGTTGGGTATTTTTGATAGATTTATAATACATTTGAGAAAGATAGTACACGTATAATGAATTTTTTTTCCCCTAGATGTGGAACTGACATGCAAATATTTTTCAGCTTCCACCTTTTTTTGATAAGTCTAAACTTATTTTATTAAAATAGCAGCTGAAACAAACATGGTTTTTATTCCTTTTATTTGCTTGTATGGCTACACAGGCTTTTTTGCAATGAGTTTTTACAACTTCTCATATCACTAAAGTTTATTCAAGCATGCATAAGGGCACCTCTTCTCCACCTCCACCTCTGAATGTTTCCCTATTTTTAGATGTAACAAAAATGTACAGAGAGTTTCTTAATATTTTGAAAGATCTAACTGGAGAGAAATGCAAGATCATTTTGAAGTAGTGTGATAGTCATATTCTTACCTGTGTAACGAATTTATATTCTTTCAAGATTTGAGACATAAATCAGTTTCTAATGTTGTAATTTGCAGTCTTGTTTTAAATCTAATCTTTGTTTTTCTATTAAAGACAGGAAAAATTATGACCAGCTACTTATAGGTATAGAATAGTAAAAGAAAGGGAGTCAAATGATAAAGACAGGGAAACATGACAAAGCCAAAGCATTGTAAGTTCTGAGTTGCATTAAATATACATCGCAGTATTATAAAAGTCCTATCACTGATTAGAAAGTGCTTTGCAGCCTCTACCATCTGCCTGTATTGTTGTTGTTCATAAGGTTTAGTATTTTTTTTCTGGGGTCTAGCCAGCCCGCTTGTGTTTAATAATCTGCTGTCCTTTTATACTTTACTCAGCAATCATTCACATTCTGTTGCAATACCAGCAAAACTTTAAACAACTACTTCTCATGTTTAATTCATGTTGGGGTTATTCTCAGATGGTCTTAGAATGCGCCCATTCACTACAACCTTCTTAAAATAGCCTTTGGATATACAAACTTACAGACTCTTTGCTCATTTTCCCAGAAGGAAGCCTTCCACTCTACTGTATTTCCACTGCACATAATGCAAATTAGGGAAAAAAGAAAAAAAAAAAAAAGAGAGAGAGACCAGGTTCCCATGCAGATGTTCTGTACCTCTTTTTCATGGCCTTCAAAATTAGTCCTCTGGCTAATGTACAGTGAAATGTGTATTTAAGAGAAACAAAACTGTTCTATTTTCTAAGGAATAAAAAAAATAATAAAACATTTCCCACCTCCTGTTGTTACGCTAACATAAGTCTACCAGTATAGATTACTCTTTTCTGGGGCCAGTAGAGACATGCAAAAACTACAGACTATTTTCACTTCAACAGCATTTTGCTCTGTTTGTTAAGATTAAGTAAAGAGCACCTTTTTTTTCCTCCTTTTCCTAATACTGAGCTCAATCATGCATAACAGATTATCAGATTAGCACCTGAAGATTTTTCTAAGATTCACCTAATTCTTTTCCAGTAAGTCTGATCAAAGAAATATAGGGGAGTTTGGAACCTGATTCTTAACTGTGAAATAAAATTCCCAGGAGGTGTTTGTAGTGGACATAGGCTTCCTCGTATGGAAAACTATTTCCACGGAAGCAAGTGTGGTACTGCAGAATGTCTGGCACCAAGAACCTCTGACAGAAAACAATAATGAAAGCTCAGATCCATTTTACACTCGCAGCTTTGTGACTCTGTGATTGTATTTAATAGAAGCTGGAAAGATCACCATCCATGCAAACACTTTGAATATTTAGAATATAACAAGGAGGTGCTCTCTGTCTTTGGTATAAAACATATACATAGATATATATGAAAGACAAGTTCAACGGTCCATGAAATGATGCACTAATCTCAAGAATTCACATGCGATTTGGGCCATATTTTCATCTTCATGCACCTGCAATTGTAAAAGCAATTTCACCCTGAAAGTAAAGTAAACCTACAGAATATATACATTTCAGTTAGAGCCAGAAAAGTCTTACAGGAAAATAGCTTTTTTTTGTTTTGAGGTAAAATTGACACAGTTCTTGCAAAATGACTTCTATATAGCTTGTCTTAACTTTGTTTCATTTTATTTCCTCTCTGTGATTGTTGATTATCGCATTACGTTAGCAATATGGAACTGTTGGGATATTCAGTCTCTTCCTTGTGGATTTTTTTTTTTTAGTCAATTCCTGAATATGTTTGTGGACTTTCAAAAATAATTAAAAATTTTAAAAAGATATAAACCAAATATTTAAATATAAACACCACAAATATATAATAACATATAAGTAAAAATCAGATAGAACTGAATGCCTTCTGTGGCCTTCTTCCAAAGATCTGATGTTGTAGTAAAATCATTGGTTACTTCCCCTACAAAACTGTTTGAGATTTATGTTGGTTAAAAAAATTATTTAGATTCATTTATTATCTAGAAATAGTTATTGGAAATGATGCAATTTGAAATTATTGAAAAAGAGGGTTTAGAAAGGTGGAAAATGAGAAAAGAAAATTGAAAAGCTTTTGGAGAAATAACTAGATCTGCATATCTCAGAACATGTATCACTCTCACTGGAATTAGGGAGAATTTTCCACATTCGACAATTCGTTTATTATGTTCTACCACAGGTTTTCTTATACCTTTCCTGAAGCACTTGGAAGTCTTTGTGTTCGAACCAGAACAACGGGCTAAACCTAGTTGGGGCACCTGGTATTTCTAGCAAACACTGTAATGTTCCTATGGATAGCCTTGTTTTAGACAAAACTGCCAGACAGCAAGGGCTAAGACTTGATAAAGGCATTAAACCTGCTCTTGTTAGGTGCGTGCATATTATAGCTTTCTGCCAAAAAAATTCTCACTACTGTTCAACCACCAGCAGCAGCAAGAGTAAAAACACTACTGCAGTCACAAATCCAGTATTTCCTGGCTGTTAATGGCAACCTTTTTCTGAGCTATACCATGGTCAAAGTGTCAAAAACTATCAGAACCTAGGCTACAGTAAAGATGCAATTAATAACGTTGCAGCAATCTTTTCAGTGACGGGAAAGTTTTCCCATAGATCTGTGGTTCCATAAAACCTTGGGGGGAAAAAAAAACAAACGGAAAGGACTCTGTTGTAGGCATCAGAATTTGCTGACATTCAACCCAATGCGGTCATCTGAGTATCACATACAGAGGTAATATTATATATGTAGAAAATGAAGTGTTCTCTGTAGAGAAATGATTTTTTTTTTTGCTGACTCGGTCCTTTTATGACATGAATAAGACAAGGACCTAGTGGAAAAAGCAGTATGTGATTGGAGTTTTAAATATTGTAATTAGTGCTGTTAAAATCTTCTGCTAACTTTATGAAAGGGATTTTTGGCTATTCTTCCTAAATATATCTGATTTCCTCCTAACACACAAACACAATAAAATCCAGAGGTTGAAAAACAGAAGCCTGAAAACCAAATTTTATCTCAGAAGTCTGTATTTGTTTGGTTTGTTTGTTTTCACTGAAAGCTCAAACACTTTAGGAAATGTTCAGGCAAGAAATGAAGGCGTGGACGGCTATTGATCTTGGAGTTTACAACTGTACCGTAGCTTCCCGTTCTCTCTCCTGCCCCTTATACCCAAGAGTTGTGGACGCTTCTGTCCTGCATAGTGCCTCTGGGCTTAGGGTGCTGAAGCCATGCACTGGATGTGCAGATACTGTTAGGAGAAGACCTTCCTTTTGCCTTTTATTCAGCTTTGCTGCCTGCTCTTAGCAATTCCCAGAAATGTTCTTCCACTGCCTGGGAAAACTTACTGCGGATTTTCAGTAACTTTGGTTGACTGTCAGAATTTTCTTTATTAGTCCAAGTAAGGAAAGGAAAAAGGTGATTTTTTTTTTTTTTTTTTTTTTACTATTTTATACGTCAGCTAAAACTAAATGAAATTAAACACGACATAGGGGTGGCACTTCTACAGCCTGAGGAGTATCTCTCTGCCAAATATCATAAGCCAGCTGCAAAGAAAGAGAATCCACTTAGTTTTTAGCAACTGAAAGTGCTAGCCACTTTATATCTAGATTATTTATAAAGTTCACCTATATCGCATATCTGGTATCTCTTCCTCATGGGGAGACTAAACTGGTGTTGCTTGACGATGCTTGGATGAAATTAGTGTTATAAATTGAAGTCTAATAGATGAAAATCTGGCCCTTGATGCATGATACTTTAACCATAAGAGGAAAAAAAAGAACTGAAAGCCAGTGCTGATAAGAAAGCATCAAAAATCAGAATTAATGGGCATAAATGCACCTAACTGTCACCTTCATATCATATAGCGGCTCCGGCTTCTGCTGTTCTGTTAAGATGGCATGCTAACCTGTGAGAAGTTGTCTTGGTGAATATAAAGCGTGAATGTTTGCAAAGGGTTGCTAACTGGTTGCCCCTTTTATGATCAGTTTCTGGGAAGCTATCTCTTGTCATCTCACTGCTGATGCATTTCTGACAA
Source organism: Larus michahellis (assembly GCF_964199755.1). Taxonomy (NCBI): domain Eukaryota; kingdom Metazoa; phylum Chordata; class Aves; order Charadriiformes; family Laridae; genus Larus; species Larus michahellis. Next base: position 57,202,529 of record NC_133899.1, on the reverse strand, counting down.
AATTCTCTACGGGGTACCTTCTGTTACAGGTAAAACGTATCATGTTTATTACTTCATGCAGGCCTTCTTTGGCATTTATTCCACACTTCTATGAAAGTTTTTTCAGCATTGAGAGGGAAGAGTAGATAGCATTAAAATTTATACCAGAAGAGTGAATTGTATTTAAATAATTCCATACTTATAGTTAACTAAATAAAAGGTTTTGCATGTTATGGGCCGGTTCTTTAGCTGGTGTAAACTGGCTTCTGCTTCTCACCAGCCGGGCATCTGACCTATTGTGTTCAGGCTGGTTAATGCAGCAGCAGGGAAATGCAGACTTATATGTCAATTGAGAATAATTCAAGTGGATAGATGCCTCAGAAGGACAATGCAACAGCCCTGTATAGCTATTAATAAGGCTCCTTCAGTTGATCATCTCTGAAAGAGTTAGAAACATGTTACTTTCATGTGAAGAGCTCTTGACTCTTAACAGCCAAGAGCACTTCACATGAAATGTGAATGCATGTTGAATGTTTATTCTTTCATTAAATCATTCTTTGCTATTATCAAACCGATGCATTGTTATGGGATTTCCTTTTACTTTCAGCTATTTCTAGGTTTCAATACAAGTGTGGTTTGCTGTTAGTACTTGACTAATTATACTATTGTTGGTGTATTAGTTTAATCTAAGCCTGTCACCTTGGCTTTCTGTTGTCATGCACCCCATTCATTCAACAGTGTTCAATGGATTGGGCAAAATAACAGTTGAAACTATCTCACTACTGTTTTAAAATTGTCTATGAAATGAATTATAATCTAATCAGAGAGCTCTCATTCAAGGATCTGCTCGTGTTCATCATAATGAAATGTAAATAAGATTTTGAGCAATAAAAACTTCACAAATGTACAATAATTACTGTTTGCTTGAGAGGTTTTTGGGGGGCAAGAAGGTGTTTAAAATCAAAATAATGGCAGTCAGGGTTTTTAACTTGACCTTCAGATAGAAAAAATAAGTGTCTTGCTTGGTTCCTGTGGATGTTGTTCTCTCTTAGACTGAAAAGCTGTGTAATTGAACTGAAATGTGAATTATTTTGTACTTAGATATATGACATTGTGCAAAATCCTACCCTTTCTACAGTAGGCTTTTTAATTTCAGATCATTACATTTCTGCCACTGATTTTTATCCCTCTGTTAGTATCAGAGTGGAACGCCACAGATAGATGAGGAAAGTTTATTTTAAATACCAAAGGTGAAACACAACATGAGACTTGAGTCCTTAAGAGACTTATATTCCAAATCAGCTACCTTTTTAAGTATCAGCTTAGATGGGGAAACAATTCAGAAATTCTACTTTTCACTCAGTTTTGACACCAAAACTCAGTAGCAGTACTTCTTCACTCACCTTTAGAGACTTCCAGGTGCTGAAACTGAAGGGCCGAACAAAAGAAAGAACAGAAACCACTTCCCACTTCTTTAATATTGTGCTACAGCACTGGTTTCCTTCTTGCCCAGTTCTCATGCATGGGGCATTTCTCAGCTGCATGATTCTTGCATTCCTGTATGCACAGTATTCTTTTCAACACAATTCTTTTTTTTAAAAAACATAGTACTGACTCCTTCTTGCATTTTGTATCACACCTGACACATCGCGCCAGGTTTGAACCAGCAGACAATGTAGCTCTGTTGATGCTGACTCCAAGTGTGCTAAAGAACAAACAGCGATATTTGGTAATTGTCTTAATGTGTGCAACCTCTTTGGTTTCCTGGTAAAACATCGGAATGGTCTACTCCCATATGTCTTTCTAGCTACTGTTCCTTAATAACTGAATTGAAATCCAAGAGCACAGAGGAAAAAGAGGGACTATTTCCAGTTCTCTGTTGAATACTGTTTAGTGTTTGGAGTCATTTCCTCACCAATGCATGTCTGTTTAACAGTGTGGACGCAGAAAAGGCATTCAACAGGGGTAAGTTGGAGAGCAGTGCAAAAGATAAAGATACCTGATGAACAGGATTTGTAGCAATGTAAATGAGTGTATGAGTCCCAATTGTCTCAAGTCAGCCTTTTCTCTAGGGAAAATATTGTCTTTGTTGTCTAGTATAGCAAGCGGATGCTAAATTATTACTTTCATTAGAAATAGGGGTGCCACGTTAGAGTTTTACCTTTCTTATCCTACTTAGAAATCTTCTGTGAGTTAAACTTGTGTGGGATTTGCTGAGGTCCAGCAGCCAAGTCAAAGCAGTGGCTCTGACCAAACTGCTTGGACATGGCAGACAAGTAACCACAAGGCAGGCACGGAATGACTGTGAAGGTGCTTGTGAAAGTATCAGATACTTTATGCAAACGTTGCTTGATATGGATGCCCAGATTTCTGCTTTGCCTCTTCCAGAATAAAAAATGCGCCTTATTAGTAATAACTATGCTTGAAAAGTGGTTCTGTGTTTGAAAGAGTAGGTGTTCTCACCGTTGTTATCAAAAGTATAGCTGAAACCAGAATATCAATGTCATTACATATGCTTCATGGAGACACAGCCTAAATTTCGGATAAGAATGACACCCATGATACTAGAGTACTACTATTTATTGGAATATGTTAGCCCGCAACATAGCTGAAGCTCCTGCTGTTATGCTTCTGTGGCAATGACACCTAGAGAAAAAGGACTGATTCTGGCAGCTAAAAGCACATGATGCTGTAAGTTAAAGTAGCATGTGACACCATCCAGTAAACACTGGGCACAAATCTTTCTGCTGCAATAGTGCTGTTGACATGCAAATACAATGAGACATATGCTTTGTTTTGATTTTTCTTTTAAATAACAAATAAAACATTGTAAACCTTTTAAAAATGTATGCTTATGAAAGCAGAGAGTAATGAAATAGAATATAAGCAGTTATGGTAAATCATTGTATAATATGCAATAGTTTCAAGCTACTCACACGTCACTTCACCATAACATTTGCAGTGTAATGAAATGGTCCAAAAATGATTAATATTCTTAAGTGCTTTCCTTTTTCTCTTAAGTGCTTCCAGGCAGAAGAAAGAAATATATTGTATTATCAGTGTTTGTGTGTAGTTAGTGTCACAGTGTCTATTGATTTTTACCTCCTGTTACCAATGCACATTAGGAGGTTTTATCTGTATATGATAAACAAATTGGGGAATGTATCTTGAGCTACAGCTGTGGCTGGTATAGATGGTGGTAGCACCATTGACTTAATTTGAATTATGCTTATTTACATAGGTTGAGTATGTGGCCCTTGTCTTCCAAGTGAACTGAGAATATCCAGTACAAGTAATACTTCATCTCCCTGTCATTTAGTTGTCTCTGGGGACTCTGCTTCTGTTCTACTCCCATGACTTTCGCTTGTATTTCTAATGATTAAAAATACTTTCTCTGAAATGAAAAATTAACAGACCTTGAATATTGGGAACACTTTTTAAAACCGTCTGTGACTTAATTTTATTATTACACCTTTCTATGTAGGTAACATTACTGAGGGCTAGGGTTATATGAAATTGCTTCAGTCTTAAAACTTGATATGTCTTTCACAGCAACCCTTCACTTGGTCCCAATCTGGCACCAATCTGGGCAGGCTGTAGTCCCCAGTCTGGGTAGGGTCTGTGTCTTCAGCACTGCTAACACGCAGGTGTTAAACATTAGCATGGTAAAACATCAGAGTTCTGCTAAACCCAGTCTCTACAGTTACTGCAACCGAGCTCCAGTGTGAAGAGCAACACGTAAGCTTGAAGAAGTGGCCCAAAGAAGTCAATTTTCAGTTCAAGAAACAACAAGGAAAGTTTCTATTTCTTACGACTGATATGAGGAACTTGAAACTGATCTGAAATATTTTCAAAGACAGAGAGATATTCAAAACCCAAAACTTGTACTTTTGGGGAGAAGGAGCAGGAGGGTGAATGAAAAAAAGGAAAACTCATGGTAATTAAGCCAAATCTTAGCAAGGCTGAAGCGTCTTCCTTATGCTGCTTTTTCTGCATTTGTTCTCACCATAGATTCATGAAGAATTGGAAAAAGAATCAGGAAAATTCTGGCAGAGAAAATATAGTGAAGAAGCAAGCCAGTCTTGGCAGATTTCAGTTAGCAGTAGGAATGTGGCATTCTTGTCAGTGCCCTCTCATTAGGTAATGGTGTCTTTTCCAAGTGAAGAGACTGAAAAAAAGTCCTGCTACTATTGCTGTGGAAAAGAAAGAGGGAAGTCTTTGCCGTGACACTGTAACTCCATTCATAAGCACACCTTTTATTTGATTAAAGGTCCTCATTTCACTATGAAAGAGTAAAACATATTGAATAGCATTAGTAAATAAAGTAATAAGTTTTAAAGATTTAGAATTGGTTTTACGTATGTACATATGTACGTGTATTGCTATTTCATGGAAGTAATTGCTGGGAATCTGTTTAGAGAATGAATGGAAAATTCTCCAACTTAGAGGAGAGCTCTTTGAAGAGCAGTTTTTGAGAGTAACAGGACAGAAAAGAACAGAGGAAAAGGGTAGAAGGTGAGTTTGAAAACGGGCTGCTGAAGAAATAGTTTCTTCAGGATGCATTGTTGGACCATGAAGGTCCAGCTTTCCTTTACAGTGAAAGGAGACTGAAAAGGCCCTCCTAATGAGTCAAGAGAAGCCTAAACCAGAGATGCTTGCTTTGGAGGATATATCAGGAAGTTCCTGTTTTTCAGTGCAAATATTGAAAGACTGGTTTAGATACTGCCCCAAACATGCAAAGGTACAAAAAAATATTCAGCTAGGGAGGTATTCTACAGTCTAAGTCTCATGGAACAAATCAAGTGAAACGAGTATACATCACATCAGCCAAGAGCCAAAGGTCACTCATAGATATACTCCTAGAGACAAATGAATCAAAATTAAGAAAGCACATACTTGCCTACATGACTAAAAATGGATAATGCTTAGTTTTGTAAATCTTCCTTGTCATATAATAGAAGTAATGTAGAGTGGAAGTTCTTCTGCTAGTTGGTCTAATGTCTGAAGTGGAAGCTGTGGCCAGGCTTAGCAATGTCCATTGTCCATGGTGTTTTGGAGAAGAATCTGGGAAGGAAAACCAGAAGCCCCTTCATCTAGTCCAATGTCAGAAGCTTTGAATGACAAATGAAAACATTTTTTTTCCCCAAACCTTAAAATTGTTTAAATTATTCCCAGTATTTTTTTTATATTTTTATATTTTTTTTATAAATTGTTCTAAGCAACACAGACATTTAAAAATATTTTTTTAAACAGAAAATAACATCTTACCGTGCTAAAGAAGAGAAGTATAGAGAAATTACAAACAGGGTAACTATATCACAAACTGCATGTTACAATGAAGCAGAGCTGGCATTTGCAATCCTTAATGGAAATGCCACTATGTGTTTTCTTTGGTGACACCACCATGAGCCTTTTGAGTTAACAGAGCAATGAGTGAAACACTGTTTTGAGATTAAATGCTGCCTGATTTTCATGCACAATCAGACCATTTTGTTGATATTGTAAGCAACAATGTTCTATCAAAAGGAAAAAGAGATCTAAAATAAGCTTGGCAATGGAATGCAGCTATTTTCTATCACCTTGGCACTAGATCTTTTTATTTTGGAGCTTTCAGAGATACACCTTACCGGAAACTACTTTGAGAATACATGCCATTAGTCAAGAGCCAAAACCACTAAAATGTTGTAAAATAGCACTATACAATTAATATATTACAGATTATAAATAAATTTACATAAAATGAGGACTCAGATATATCCCACTATATATTCATGTTTTAAAAGAAACATCCCACAGTGCAGATGTGGCTATACGTGGTGAGCAAGGGGCCAAGTCAGACACACACGTAAACATCAGCTTAAGTACAAACCGATGCGCAGTCAAATTACACATCTTCAAGGATACCAATTCACAGAGTAGTTTGTATCTTTGTAGAGAAGCTGCGGTGTGTGTTACAGTTAATTACTTTCCCTGTGGCTTTAAATTGAGTAGCGTTTTTAACATGTAGTTGGAGTAGGAAAGAGTTGGCTCTTGACTGTAGCTAATACATGCTTGCAAAAGACTCTTTTAATCTTGAATAAACCTTGAAAACCTTGGCAAAACAAACAAGCAAGCAAACGAAAAGCAGGTAGCATATGAAACTATCTTCTACTAAAAAATGTGTAATAAAGGTTTGACTACTTAAGGGCTTTTTCTAAAATACATGAAAATCGACAAAAATGCAATCGATTTCAGTAATCTTTGAATCTGGGCTTATGCAAGAACGGCTACTACTCACTAATAGTACAATAATATCAAAAGAAAGTATAGTACACATTTAGAAGCATGCAGTTTTTTCATTTTTTTTTTTTCCTCTCGACTAGATCCTGGCATTACTCAATATCATATCAAAACTGAGAGCTAATGAAGGTCTGAAAAGCCAAACTCTGGGAGTCATGATCAATTTTTTTATGGTCATTGATCAACAGTTTGGCATTTTTGTTAGCATCAAAAGACTGAAATGGGATAAATAAAGAAGTTTAACCCGTAAATCAGTAACAGTTCTAGAATACCTAACATGACTGAGCAATGGCTTTGTACGTGGGGCGAACAAACTGTATGACACGAAAAGGCAAAATCTTCTTTCTTTCTGTTTTATAGAAGAAATTTTGAGGTTTTTTACAGAAGTGTTTCTGGAATATTAGGTGCAAGATAATACAACATCTGTATTGAGAAGACCATGGTTGCTTCTTCCTGTGGATTAGGCTTCTGCAAACACGTTTACAGGTGCTATGAATTCTAACACTCAAAATGCTAGAATTTGTTATTTTGCAAGCGATTAAACATAGTCACTCTTTCCTCTTTTTTGTATCAGAAGAAAATTCTTATTAAAGTGTAAAAAAAGATACCTGATCACATGAGCAGATCCTTCTCTTCTTATTTCCTCATTTTAAATTTTTTTTTTCTACATTAAAAAAAAAAAAAAAAAAGACCTGTGGCACAGACCCAGAAGGAGTTCTGCAGCACATGTGAACAGTCTGTCGTGCCGAGGAGGCTGGGCCAAATTTGTTCTTGCTGTAATTCCATTGAAGTCACTGAGGCTATTAATGGGAATGAATGTTGCCTTTTATCATTTTTGACTTTGTATGCTGTGTGAATTAGATTTCACAAATGTTTGAGATTTCACCGGCTGGGCTAAAAATAATGCGATGCATGATTTTTTTTTTTCCTTCTGATTAGTATGCTAAATATAATACACCTTTCGGTGAGAAAGATATTAGACTTGATAACATAATGCCTCCAGTAGCAGAGTCTTTGGAAAAAGTAGTGATATGCCATTTTCTATATGTAAAATCGGGCAAAATGAATACACTTGCAGATTATTTAGAAAAACAAGTCAAGTATCTGGTTTATAAAATTGACCCATGGCAGGGAACCGGTAATATATATCCAATAAATTTCCTGATCAGAAAACGAACATACCCATTTTGCCCACCTCTTCACTTCAATAAGGTTTTAAAATGCCTAACCTTAAAAAAAGAAAGTGTATTCCTTTAGCAAAATATGCCATATATTCAGTAATTCAGAGTTTTCAAATGCAGCTTTTGAAGTTGTAAAAAACACCTGCAAAGTATACAGGTATGTCTTTGAGGCTTTCTTGGCCTCATTTGTATAGCCATGTGTAAGTTGACATTCTTTGTAAGTTTCAGAGGTCTTTTGCATTTTTCTTATTGAAAGGAAGCTGTATAAACTCCAGCGTTGTGGGTTTTGTTCTATAAAAAGCAATATTCTTCGCTTTCTTTTTCTGAATATTCTTATCAATTCACAAAAGACTTAGCTGATTTCAGGAAGCAGATGCTGAGTCTTGGGAACAGACTTTTTCCAACATCAACATCTGGAAGTGTAGCTGTCTCCATTAGCGGTGAAACTGGTGGCTGTGCAAAAGCCTTCAGGGCTAATATCCTGGGTCAGGCTGCTTAGGGAATTGCTTGAAGTCTTTCTCAGGAATATTTCTTTGAGTTACTGCTGACTTCAAGGAATCTGTTTCTACCCTCCAACCCCCATTAAATACGATGATTAAAAAAAAAAGGCAAATAATTTTCTCAGTTAAAGAAAGATATTCCCAGGGAGTAAGATACTATTTTCTCTCGTTTATTTAAAGACGTCCCATAAATAAAATGACTTGAAGTCTGACGGATTGGTTCTGAGGGACATTTACCATCTCATTCCTATTAATTTCTGCATTCCTTAGAGTTGTGATGATAACAATGCTAGAAGTTGCGTTTCTGGTGAAAATAGTGAAATAAAGAAGCTCATTATTATGAAGAATAAGTAATAGCTAGAAGTTAAACATAATTTAAAAGATCTTTGTATTCATAATCTCTGGATGACCAATTCTGAGCAATAAATTTTAAAATCTTAGTGAAATATTACTGTGCAGATTTTAGTGCTAGCCAGAAGTCCAACAAAGGACAAATCCTGGACAAAGGTTGGAGTACTTCACGCATTTGCACAGGCTATACTGTTGTTTTTGGGAGTTCCATTATTTCACAAAAATTAGAGCGCTTCAGTGCCTTATATTATTAGAATACAGGGACTGTATTGCCAGTGTCTGATTTGTGGATATATCTTCCAACAAATGTTCGTGTGTTGATCTTTAACGTTTAAAGGGAATTAAAGTACTTTAATTCTCATTGACGAAAATGGCATGGACAATATGTACTTCAGAGAAACGATGTGCTAAATCTTCCAAACTATATGCTTCTTTCATGGCCGTGGTTCTACCTCATTGGAATCTATATTTTAGAAGTATAGTTATATCATTTACTTCTGAGGCCTCTGCCCCACTTCTGCCTACTGATTTCATTTTATCCCCCCGTAAGTCTACAAAGGTTGTGCTAAGCCCATTCCTGATACAATGGCACCGTCTTCATAGTACGGATATTGGGAAGAATTTAAACGGTTCTTCAGAAATAAACAAAGCTTCCCTAACTTTGATTTTTGTGTGCGTTTTACACTTTGATATACCAAGTCACTTCTTAGAAAAGAGATTAATAACAAGGTTCTGAAGTTTCACTGTCTGAGCCGGCTGCTTTTGTAATCCTCGCTCTGTCATTGCTATTTGAATTATTACCTTCATTATCATCATAGTGTTTTCCCTATAAGAATGAAAAGCCAAGATTACAAAATGTAAAACAATGACAATTTTTTCCCAAACCTCTTATGTGTACACAGTATTTGAGACATTCAGAATGAGATAGATGAGCAAAAGTATCTGCAGAATTTTTATATTACTACCATAAAAACTGAAGTAATAGAACTTGCAGAAACTGAGTTTACACCAATACAGCTATGACCAAACTGAAGATCTGACAGTTTTAATTTCTTAATGAAATAGACATCTGCAATAGTTTGCTTTGCTTAACATATAAACCTCTCCCATTAGGAAACCTTAGCTTCAACATTCTCTTTGATTCAGCTGATTTTTTTCTTCCATAGAGTATCTGCAAAGCAATGCTGTTCTGTGCCCTCGGATAGTTCAAGACTTCCTCAGCAAAACCAATCAGTTTCATGTGCAAAAAGGCACATGATTCTTGCATCTGAAAAATTAACCCAACTCAACTGCGGTGAAGCAGCAGTATGAATGTCTATGGGGGGGTAGACTGTGAAGTGGAAATAATCTCTAAGTGGCTTTTTGGAGCAATTGTATCATGTTGCCAAGTTTCTGTAAGACTCTGTGATACTAATATTATTTGATTAATTGCTGTGTAATGGATAAAACTTGCTAACCCTACTATGGGGTTGCAGTTAAAAAAATAATCTTTTATCATTGACAATAATTTTACTTTACATTGATAACACCCTCTAGAAAGTTACTTAAATGAACATTCTTATAATATTATTACCATTGACATGTGTCCTTTAGGAGTATGATTTCCTTTGGAAATGGGGGCTCTACACTGCATTTGACCTCAATGATCTAATAGTACTTTTCCATATTTCTAACTTTTGAGAATTCTCTGTATTAATTATTATGAGATATAAAAGGGCGTGCTGCATCTGTCTTCCATGTGACATTCAACATTGAAGTAGCCAAAGGATTATGGAGTGCATTGCTAGAACAATTGTCTGCTGGCTTAGAGGGAGGAACAACATAAACTAAGGCATTTGCACTACCAGCTGTTCTGTTTACTGAGAGAACACTAGCACAGTGTATATGTTTTTAAAACATACTTTTGAACATGTATATTCTTCCTGTATTGAATCATAGAATCATAGAGTCACAGAATCATAGGATCATAGGGTTGGAATGAATCTTTAAAGGTCATCTAGTCCAATTTCCCTGAAAAGAGCAGGGACATCTTCAACTACATCAGGTTGCTCAGAGCCCCGTCCAACCTGACCTTCAGTGTTTCCAGGGATGGGGCATCTACCACCTCTCTGGACAACCTGTTCCTGTGTTCTGCCACCCTCCCTGTAAAAAATGTCTTCGTTATATCTGGTCTATCTATATTCTATATATCTAATCTATCTTCTTTTAGTTTAAAGCCATTACCCCTTGTTCCTCCTAGCCCATTACAAGCCCTCCTAAAAAGTTTGTCCCCATCTTTCTTATAAGCCCCCTTTAAGTACTGAAAGGCCACGATAAGGTCTCCCCAAGAGCTTTCTCTTCTCCAGGCTGAACAAACCCAACTCTCTCAGCCTGTCTTTATAGGAGAGGTGCTCCAGCCCTCTGATCATTTTTGCGGCACTCCTCTGGACCCACCCCAATAGGTCTGTGTTTTTCCCATGCTGAGGACTCCAGAGCTGGACACAGTACTCCACGTGGGGTCTCGCCAGAGTAGAGCAGAGGGACAGAATCACTTCTTTTGACCTGCTGGCCACGCTTGTTTTGATGCAGCCCAGGATAAGGTTGGCCTTTCTGGGCTGCAAGTGCACATTGTGGTAAATCTCTTCTAAACTTTTGTATGATTACAATCTGTAACCTGCTAACCAAACTCTTAAAAAAAATTCTTGTAAGCAATGTGTTTCAAACTGCAACTCAATCAAGACACATTTATGAACCACAGTTTTTTAAGGGATTTCTTTGAGACTTCAGATCTTTTGTGAAGACATCTCTTCGCTGCAGGAAAATTCGGTGAATGTAATAAAGTTTAAAAGTATTAGATATCCTTTTGTATACGTTTAAGTAAAGTCTCATAGAACATGAGAGCTATATGAAAATAGAATACTCTATGCGATGATAACATTTTTGTTTAAATCTACATTTATCTACTGACGGCATCAAAATAAGTGCGAGTGTTGTCTTCATAAGTGATTGCTGGAGAGCTTAAGAAAATTTTTAGTAAATAGAGAAAGTCAGAAAGACCCTCTGTTCCTACAAGGGACTGCAAAAAAAATTCCAAAAACAGTCCACACAAATACTATACGTGAACTTGTGTACTTTGGAAGGGTCGTCCACATCAAATTATACCTTGTCATTGAGGTAAAGTGTTCTTAAACTTACTGTTCCATTTTATTATTTTTTTTTAAGAGACTGGAAAGCCCTTCTTTTTCTGTTTTTCTTCCTGACTTTGGAACCCAATGTGTATTATTTGTGGTAGAGTAGTGTTTTTAAGTAATAATTTACATTTGGGGTAACACTAAGTCTAAATCTTACTGCAAAATGTTTGCATTAAATAAAGGGAAAGGATAATTAAAAAAAAATCAACAGAAAAACTGCTAAGACTATTATTAAGAAACGAGTGAAACAGATCTGAGTTAAATGCTTAACAACTCCCAAATCAAGTATTTTATATATTAGGCATCTCATTTAAAATATAAGAAGGAGGTTAGCACCATTTCAATTTGCTCAGTGTTACTGGATATCAGGAAGGACAGAAAGAGAGCTCATAAAGTATTTCCATTAATAAGTTTTCCTTCCCGTATCCTTCACCTTTCTGTTATCCTTCACCAGAACACTCAATTCATGTTAAAAAAAAAAATAGACCAACAGAAATCAAAAGCTATACAACACAGATGCTACTCCAGCCATCAGAATCAGGTCAGTTTTTAACTTCATTAAATTGCTGTCATATGGTGTCTGCTGACATGCATCAGACTTTGGAGAGTCTTACTCATCAGGTATTCTCTAAGATTGTTAACAAGAACAGCAACTCTCATCAGGGGTCCCCAAAAAGCAGCTAATTAGGGGACAAAGGTTGCTCAGATTGTGACAATTACACCTGTAGGTCCCTGTAGAAACACCAAAATCTTGAACAAATGTATGTTTGGTTGCTTAGTGCAAGAAATAAAGAGCTAGTCCATTAAAAAAATGAGAGGCAGAAACTGTCAACCATTTGAAAAGCTTTACGAAAATGATCATCCAATTAGTGGCTATGATCAAATCAGGCATGAACTCTCTCTGGATGGCTCCATAATTTTCCTTCTTGCATGGTGTAATTTCATATAGCTCAAATGAACTCGTGAGAGGTAATTCAGTTCCAAACAGTTTTCTCATCACTGCTAATTATACTAATACATTGAAATGCCTCCTACAAAATGCATGAGCCCTTTAAGCCACCTCATTAATGTGATATAATTTTTGCCAGAATATATATCAAACCTATTATCACCACAGGTTTTCTTTAGCATTTTTTTTCAAAATGTCTATCAAAAAGCTGAAAAAGTAGATTTCTTTCGTCTATTCTCAACATAATTAACTGTTTCTTTGAACCGTGGTTGTCTATCGTGGTATTTTCTTTAAAGAGTACCAGCAAAATACAGTATGATAGGGGTATTCCTCATACCTACAGGTTCTTTTCCCTGAGTATTTGATTCCTTAAATCTTTTTCAGTTGTAGCTGATTCTTTAAACGGCAAATGATGCATGCAATAATGTGCAAAAATGAGTTATACAAACTGAAAGCAGGGGTGTAAAAAGAAGCATCATCTGAGACTAAAATAAAGACAGATTTTATGGTATTTATGTCAGTTAATTTAACTGCTGGTAGGGGCTTTTGTTGAAACATGAGTTAGTTCCAGTGTTTAACCTTGCAGCATTAATTTATGCTTTATGGCATGAGTACTTCATCACTCCCTCCTTGGGAAGACAGTTATCTCATTAGCCAGAATTTAATGAAATGCAAGGATACACTTCTTAATTTCAAAGATTACTATAACACAAATCAGGTGTAAATCTCAGACTGACTGTCCCTTCCCTTCACCCGTTTAAAAAAATAGATTCATTTTGCAATCAGATAACAGAAATTCATCTGGTAGGATAAATTCCGCTACTGCTATTCTAAAGGCATTTCTCATCTGTGAAAGCTGGTTTAACTTTGCATTCAGTAATATTGGTGACATTTAAGGTCTGTACAAAGTTTAAGGTTTATAACCCATTGTAACTACTACGAACAATTAAAAATGTATGGTGCTGGTTTCATTGGGGAAGGATGTCTTGCACGAGAAGTAGGGAGCAGAACCTGGCTTCATTTTCATTTCTAGAACTGTATGCAGACCCGTAAGAATACGAGTGTGCACACTCTGTCCTATGTAAGACTAACATAACTGACAAGACTAATGTAGGTTTTTTGCACCGGTGCCTATTATCATATCCAGAATCCCAGCAAACACAGAACACTATACTGCCTTGCAACCTCATTTTTTTGAAAGACCGGGTGCTCAGACACTGTTTTACCATGTTTTTCATATGCCTTTCTTTTAGTACTTAACCGTTGCCATAAATTAACTTAGTTTCCTACTGAAATCTCCATCCTGCAGTTCTCTGCATGGGAGTGTACTTCACTGAACAATAGCAGAACCTCGAGAATTCATTATGCAAAATGTTTTTTCAGTGAAAAATGCAGGTGCTATGCTCTTGTTCATAATACCAATTCTTTATTTCAGTATCAAAGCAAGCAAATTTATTAAAGATTCATGGTCTTATATAATGTTAACGCATATAATATTATGTTATGTAATATTTACTTACCAAATGCATCAGTATGAAGACATAAACACATATTTTCCCTAATGTTAATAAATAGTAATAGCCGTGCTTTACAGTTATAGTCAGTTACAAATAATGTCCCACATTTTAAGACTAAGAAGTCTGTCCATGACCAGCCAGATACCTTACACAGAACGTGAACAAGAAAATATGACGAAATTCAGAGCAAGTCTTGTATACTGGTATCAGGCTGGGTTTTCAGACTGTGCATAGCGATGGAAGGAGGGAAATCCTTGTGCATGGTGTGGCTCTAAGTAGGGCAAGGCATACGCATGTTAATTAAAGACACTTTTATAGCAGTTCATTTTTAAACTTTATTTCTATACAGTAGAAAATAGTAAACAGCTTAAAGCCTATAGCAGTCTGAAATGTGATTATTTTTTCAGCACACCAGGAAAGGACTGTCTGCTTCCAAACTAGATTGTGGCCTTTGGTTTCTGCAGCCATAATTCCTGTATCTGTTTTCCAAAGGCAACCAAAAGTTTGGCATGATCAGGTCACATCTGTTTGTCATTAGACAGACTTTGAAACTGGACAACGCTGACAGCTTAGCTGTGAACTTCAGGAAGTGCCACTAAAAGTATAAAACCAGGCAAGTCAAATACTCCAAGAGTAAGTGTTTACACTGCCTGATAGTAAGTGGATCTACATACTTGTCCATGAGACTTTGGTATGGAAATCCATGCTGTTGGTCTGGCTGTGTACAGCAAGCTGTATGAAATAAGCTGCCTCGTGTTGATTCAAGAGGGTTGAGGAGGACATTCATACAGAGTCTAGGGTTTTCCATCTGTTTTAAATACCTTCAGAATCTTGTCAGAATAGATCATTGCTTTTTCCTTCACTGGATCCAGCCCTGTCAGGGTGAAGTCCATGTATTGTGGCAGGGACTGTCATGTCATTTATTATGTTTGTTTAGCACACTGGAGTATAACCTGACTCTGCCAGTTAGGAGCCACTACATTAAATTGTAATAATAATAAGGCACTATGGAGAAGGGACATACTGAACAAGGATGCTGAAGCATATCTCTTTTCATTTGAAACTCGCTGTGCAAAGTCCAATAGAGTTAAGAGCAGACAGGACCTCAATTGTCAAAATTTTACCTTCTACAATAAACCGCGTTTCTGCTTTGCCACCTCAGGAAAAAAAAAAGGAGGGCAGGGGGCAGTTGCTGCACCAGCCCTCCTAAATTCATACCTGTTTCAAAAGGGTCTGGCTTGTTCGCACTAGATGCAAAAACAATTTCAAACATTATTACTTTATACTGCATTGAATATATTGTATGACTACATATATATTTCTTGGTGTGAAAGGATGAATTGGCCCCTGGAGAATCTTGGTTTCAAGAACACCCTTGCTGTGCTCAGCTTCCCTTCAGGCAGAAACTGAGAGAGTGGGCTGCAGGGAAAAGTACTTGTAAGAAATCCCAGGTTAGGAAAATGATCTGGAGGAATATTTGCCATACTAGTAAGAGAATGGGGGTTGTGCTACCATCCAGAGGGACCTTGACAGGCTGGAGAAATAGGCTGACAGGAACGTCATGCATTTCAACAAAGGAAAGTGCAAAGTCCTGCACCTGGGCAGGAATAATCCCACGCACCATTACATGCTGGGGGCTGACCAGCTTAAAAGCAGCTTGGCAGGAAAGGACTTGGGGGCCTTGCTGGAAAACGAGATGAACATGAGCCAGCAATGAGCCCTTGCAGCAAAGAAAGTCAATGGTGTTCCAGGCTGCATTAGGAGAAGCGTTGCCAGCAGGTCAAGGGAGGTGATCCTTCCCCTCTACTCAACATTGGCAAGAGAACACCTGGAGTGCTGTGTCCAGTGCTGGGCTCCCCAGTACAAGAGAGATATGGGGCTACTGGAGGGAGTCCAGCAAAGGGCCACTAAGATAATTAAGGAACTGGAGCATCTCTCCTGTGAGGAAAGGCTGAGGGAACTGGGACTGTTTGACCTGTAGAAGAGAAGGTTTAGGGAGGATCTTATCAATGTGTATAAATACCTGAAGGGAAGGTGCTAAGAGGATGGAGCCCGGCTGGTTTCTACTGGTGCCCAGTGACAGGACCAGAGGCACGGTTCCTGCCATCTGGACATCAGGGAACACTTTATCACTGTGAGTGTGACTAAGCACGGGCACAGGTTGCCCAGGGATGTTGTGGAGTCTCCATCCTTGGAGATATTCAAAAGTCATCTGGACGTGGTCCTGGGAACCAGCATTAGGTAGCCTTGCTTAAGCAGGAAGGGGCTGAACCAGATGACCTCCAGAGGTCTCTTCCAACCTCAGCCATGCTGTGATTCTGTGAAAGGCCTGGATGAGCATACCTTACACATCTTCAGCTGTACAAGAAATCTACTGAATCAGAAAGCAGGCAACAAAGCTTGACTTTTGATGTTGATTTTGTTGTGACTTTTGAAAATCATGCGTCTAAAATGAAGGTTTGGAATACTGACTTGGTAGCAGTTATGCTGGCTCCTTGACTTTTAGAAGAGTATGCATAGATATGGTGGACCTGAAATCTAGTAATGGATTTTTTTCAGATCTTCTGATATATAGAAACAGTGTTTCTCAAAAGTAGACGAAAGAAATAATAACATTTCAAATTAAATCAGGCAGTAGTGTATATGCTAAACTAAAGCCAAACTCAATAACTTTTGCAATTTTTCAGGTCAAGAAATTTACTTTGAAAATTCTTTAATTTAAAAAAAAAACAAAAAAGAATTTGTGAGCTTTTCCCATTCCTCCGTGTTGAAGGATATATCAGCTTCCATGCTGGCAAGAAGGATATTTTCCTCCAGAATTCTTGTCAGTCCTGGAGTAGATTTAATCCATTCATCTTCTATTTCTCAGAAGGACTGCTGATAGCTTTTAAAGGGAAACTTTTAGTCATGACTTCTCTCCAGTTTATTTTATTTTTGCCTTTCCAGCCACTCCTTTTCACATATCACCTTGAAACAAGTACTGCCTCTCTTCCAGTGGCTTGTATACACAAAGCTCAATTGCCCTGGCTTTCAGAAGAAGTTTATTTTTATTTAAAGTCTAGACACACATGTGAAGGTGGATGAAGGCCCAGATCTCAGTTTCTAAAGAAATAATATAAGGGGGGACATGGCGATTGTTCACTGCACTTACAGGTTGACTGAAGCTCACTGCTATTCAACTTTTTGACAACATACTTCCTTGCACAAACAAATATCACCTTGAAATCTATGACTCTGAATTTTGTTTAATGATTACAACAGGGAACCAGAAATCAGGGGGATTGGTTTCCATTCTAATCTCTGTTATTTAGGACTCAGACATTTGATCAAGTTACCATTGCTTTAAGAGGTACTTATGTGAACTCTTAGCCTTTGGCAAATCCAAAGCAAAGTGCATTAGCATAACCTTCTTTCATTAAAGTTTAACCTAATGTGTTTTACCTTGTGTTTGACACAAACAAAGAATGAATAAACAGCCACCATGGCTCAGCTGATGCATCGTAGTAACTCATTAACCTGGATGGCTCCAAAGCGTAACTGTTGCTGTTAGAATCTATTGACGTAAGTCACTCTTCAGTTTCAGCCAGCTTCATAAAGTGACTGGTCTGGGAGAATTTAAGACCTCTTTTTTGAAGTCATGCTGGGTAGAGGGAGGTACAGATAGGAATTCATGCAAGCCCAAACCAATCACCCTAAATATCTGCACACTATGGAAAACAAGTGAACTGTGTCTTCTTTATATTTTGTTTTACATAGCTGTAAAATACAAATAACATTATTAATCACACCTACATAACCAAAATTAATCTGGACTGCCAACATTTTTTTTCAGTTTTTTTTTAAATCCTTGAAGATTCTTCATATAGGCAGTCTTAAGCTTTTAATAGTCACCTCGGTTATTTTAAAAAAGTAGTTAGATTCTCATATATGGATCTCAGATTGAGATCTTTTAGGAGAAACACAATTTTCTTCTGAGAACTGGTAACACTCACTATATAACACTGTGAGATTCTCAGAGGCATGTAACTATGCAAAACCATAAGATTTTTCACTGGGGTCAATGACTAAACTGTCATAGATTTTGGCAAGTGGAGAAACAAGTCCTGTGTAGATGAAATAACTGGGGTAGAAAAAATTCTTTGGAAAATTGATTTCTAGGAATACATAGCAAGTGTTTCTTCTCATCTCTTCATTCTTTACAGTGGTGATACAAAGGGTGTGCATTAAACTGATGTTGAAAAAATTACCTTCCTGTATACAATATTCTCTTTTTGTGAAGCACAGGTATACGCAGAAAAGTTGTAGCAGTAGAGGTTGTGTTTCTTTAACCCAATACAATTTCTTGTCCAATGTTTGCAGAACGTGACTCAGTTTATTTTAACACTGCAGATGATCATTTATAATATGCATCAAAGAAGTTAACATAGAACCAATCTGGACCTGCCTGAAAGAACGATAAAAAAAAAAAATAATCATGGCTTCTCCCAGTCTAAGCTGATGTGAGGACAGACAAAGTGAGGAAACTGGGAGCTGGAAATTGAGGCCTAGCTACCTTTTTTTCAGATTTGCCTCTCCTATGTCTGTCTGAATATATTTGTTACTTTAACCTTCCTAGCCAATTAATAAGGCTGTTTCTGACTTTGCATTCCTACGGCTTCCAATTATGTTTATTTTCCTTCTGCTAATCTTGTGTTTTCTTGATAACCTAAAGCATCAGTTTTGCTTCTGTTAGAGGATTATCACAAACAGAGGTTAAAACATTACAATGATTATGTACCCAGGAACACGACTAAAACTTGCATAGATCATCAGATGTTTAAAAAAAGCCTCAATTCATGTTAGTCCATTCTGTTGGCACGCAGGCAGGGGTCTTGATTTATTTGGGTGGGCTACTGAGAAGTGTCAGCTGACCGTTAAGACCATCTATAAATTTAATTCTTTTAGAGGTCAGGGAGCAACATTTAGTCTTGTAGAAATTAATTTTTTCCATTGTGACATTAATGAAGAAAAGCTGCAAGAGAAAACAGACCATTTTCAGGAATGTGATTCAGAACATTAACACCTTAATTTACATAAAATTAGTTACATACTGTTGCAGTAATTCAATTTATTTGACCAGGACTTTGCAACTATGAAAAATAGATTCAGAAAGGCAAATGAGGACTACGTATTTTCTCCAAGTGGCTGATTCCATGACAATATGAAATCAGAATGATTTAATTGCAAGACATCAAAAAATACTATGTGTTGGCAAATTTGGAAGGCTTGGATTTGGAGTAAAGGGTTGAAAATGAAAATTAAAAAAATAATATCCACAAACCTTGTACTTGAAATAATTGTTGTTTTTCTCATGTACTGAATATGCGATAAAATCGGAAGGTGACTGTAAGATTTTGACATATGGCACTGAAAATCAGGCATGTAGGCAAAAGGCAAAAGACTTTTTTGAACAAAGAAAAGACATGTATGAAAGAAATGATGTAACTTTGGAGGAAAATAGAGCTTTTTGGTTTTTTTCTTAGAAAAAAAAAAAAACAGAAGAAAGACGCCTTATTTTTATTTCTATGCTCCTCAGCTGAAAATAAAATACAAAGCAAGACTCTGCATCCTGAGTGTTCAGCTCCTCAATTTGCAGAATTCACCCATCAGCTTTCATCAGTAAAAATTAAAATCCACCCTTCTTTATCCTTTTAAAACCTGTCTTCAATTCAGTTATCCACTGGGATTAAGTTGGAGTTGTACTGTACTGGCATAGTTAAAACAGTTAAAGCTACCCGGTGAGGATTCATTTATATCGGTAAAATGATGATTTATACTATTTAGCTGCTCAAATACCCCAGAAAGTTAAGAATAAGGTATGCTAAATATGCAGAACAATACTAGATGCAAAGGGTTATAGTCCGATTGTGTTACAATTTCATTAACTTCTCTGATTTATCCATCACTAATTTCATTAGTACAACTCACAATTCTGAAACAGTCTGGCCTTATAAAATGCAAAGATGATTCCCCATGTCTAAGTGACCTGTAGCTTCTTCTTAGGCCTCATGAAGTTCCTGGAAAGGACCCTACCTATTAGCCTAAATATAAAACTTCTCTTTTGGAGAATATAGGATCCTTGTCTCTGAGTAATTCAAATATCCGGCCTGACACTTTATATAGGAAATTATAGATCATCCTTGTTTTGCATCTTTCATTGATCCTCCAGCAAAAACCTGGATGGTTCCTGACACCTGTTAATGTAGCATTTTTTTACTGTCACGGTTCAGAAAAGCACTCTGTTCTGTCCCAAATCATTCCTAACCTAATGGCTACGAATCCATGGTCCTTTGCAACTTGAGGTGGCCAGTGTACAGACAGGGGCAGTAGCCATGTGCAGCCAAAGGCCACATCCCCTTTCGCTCTTTGCATTTGTGAAGCTTAGTTTTGGAGTGAGAGTTTTGATTTGGAGGCCTAAAGTTTATATTCTTTTGTCCCAAAGGTAGTAAAGGATAATTTTATCCCTGTTAATGTGCTTTCAGGTGATGCATTCCTACTTCCACAAATCACCAAAGAAAGGGCACTTCTAGGGACACAACCATTTAAAAAAAATATTCTCCTGTTAGGAGCAGGAAAGCTTTTAAAGTTGTACAAATTGGCACACTGGTATAATTAAGTCTGCATTAGAACTTTTACTGATATGAATGAATCATCAGGCAAAAATCTCTACACCCAGAGGTAGTGTAATTGCACTGCTGCAACTTGCAGGTAAAGCACTGGCTCTCAGAAAATGAAATACTTGAATTTTACTAGTCACAGAAACACCTGTAAAAATATCAAACCAGTGACTGAACTACATATCCCAAAAGACCTAAGTTCAGGACACAGTCAAACGCAGAAAGGATGGTTTCTTTGGTGACCTACTACTGTGTAACTCCTTAGCTATATAGTTTTACAACAAAACCACAGATTTCCATGAAACTTGAATTAAGCTAAATTAAGAAGCATAAATTGCTGCATTATGTATCAGTCTTGTCTGGATTCCGTACTATAAAATTTCCTTGATAGTGAACCTTGTATGTGCTTATTCTTCCTCATAAAGAGCACAACCTTTTGGAACATTCTTATTCTGCCCATATATTCCTTATAAGCAAGCAAGACCTGAATATTTCAGAGCTATATTCCCAAAATTATGGTAACACTGAGCGCAGATAACTTTAAATATGTTAATAAGTAAAGTGCTATTCAAATGATTTTTAGATAATCATTATTTTATAAACAATGGGCCTCATCACACTGATGAACCTCTAATGATTTTCAACGGAGATTTGACCTTCTTACATCAGTTGTGGCTCTACTGTGGCCTTTATACGTGGAATAAAGATGCAGTAAGAGAGGCTTAGATTTACAGCATGCAAACTACTACGCATTAATTCCCTTTGGAGATGTCCTTAAAACACACTGGATACAACGCAACCAGCTTTTCAAATGGAATAAGGTACCTCACATGGAGGCAAGCTTATTGCACACACACGGGAGTGCACAGAAGAGTTCCAGAGTTTGGTGGCATATTTTTCCTTCATAGGCAGGTGCCCAGGAAGCGTCCAGGGTGTAAACTGGTTAAATTTAGAGGAATAAATCTATAATTTATGGCAAATAAAAATAAAACCGCTTCCCAGTATTGCGAAATCTGTTGTTTCAAGAATAGTGCTACCTGAACTTTTCTTAGTGTGAAATATCTTCTAATATCTGTGTCGGTACCTTGACATGAGAGGTTCTCAGAAGTCAGATCGTGAAGTCAGATATTGTCAGTGCCCTGTAAGATATTAAAATGCTTTCATGCCTGTCTCAGAAATCCACCTTTATATGACCAGCCAGGCTTGCAGTCTGTTGGGCATCACTCTGCAACCACTACAGCCCACAGAAGAAAACTACAGAACAATGTTACTGTCCCTGTTGTACCCGTGTTGATTGCCTTGGCTGGATTCACTTGAAGGTGCTCATTCTGAGAGAACGTGCGGAGAAGCTGCTACAAAGAAGAGCATCCCTTTTGAAGCTGGGAGGTGTAATGCAATCTCTGTTAAATAGCAATATTAAATAGTGGTGAGTCTATTCCTCACTGGAAAGTAAACAACATTAGTATTCAGTTCACTGGAAACCTGAAAAAATTTGTTCGCAGAGTTCTTCTTACGTGTTAGCATGAGTAAGAGCATCTCCTCTGTTCCTAATTCTGAATCCACCTTAATGAAAAAGCATGAAGCTCTGCTCAGACATTTTAAAAAAAATGTGTTATAAAACCAGGACAGTAACAGTTCAGACACTCTGTGGCAGTGGCGCACATTTGAAAGTGCTATATGTACAAAGTTATAACGAGGGCTTGGATGAACGTTGGGAGAATTGGCTTTTCAGCGTGATGAGAAAACCGTTGAAGTATTTTTGGTTTCCGTCAAGTACTCTGAGTGGGCTTTTTAATTAATAGATTTGTAATAATAGCATATGCAGTGAACTGAATCATACAAGACTATATGGAAGTCCTTTTGGAAGAGTACCAGATAAAAGAGTACAGTTGATTAAAAACAATGACTGTCCATTGTGCCAAAAGATGAAAAAATGCAATAGAAATTTGAACGAATAAAAATCTTAGTTTTAATGATTTTTTTCCAGTGTACCAGATTAAAACTCATTTCATAAAACAGCAGAGGCTCTAAGTGAATATCTGCTAAAAGAACAGATCTGTGAAAGTAGTATTGTATAATTTCTGTGCAACAAGGATATCCATTTAATAGGTTTCCACACCAGCTTTGATCACATTTGGAATTATTCTGCTTTTTGTTACATTTTCTCAGTTATTTTTTAAACTTTTTTATGCTTTCTTTGAAATATACGAACCTTTTAATGTATGGATAATTTATTCAGCTCCTAAATTTAAATGCCTTGTGGGCGTAATTTTCCTATTTTAGTTTACTTCTATAGCTGCCTTCACTTTGTCTGGAATATATTATTCATTGTCTCCAAATTATAACAGGAGGACTGACGTGTTAGAGTATAACTCCTTAAATTCATTTCAATATTTTAACTATTTGCATAACAATCCAAGGGGTTAGAAAGCTTCCCTGGCAACCTCTTTGTCTCAAAGAAATTGTCAGGGACTTCTAATGTTGTTAACTCTGTTTGCAGGAAAGTGCAACATATTTTAACATGACCTTAAGAATATGAACACGAAGATGTTTGTGCCAGTATTGTGACTTTTTTTTTTTTTTTGTAATTTGAAAACGTTCTCACAAATTATGGGTTATTAAGTCTGTATAAAGATGCTAATCTTAAGCAGGCCAAACTCATCATCAATGTAACTGGAGGGTCTTGCCAGAGTCAAAACTGATAGGTTTCTTTTCCAGATTAAAACACCTTTAAGTGGTTCTTAAAGCGTATTACATTGGATCATGGTGTTATTTCATCATAAAAGTAAGTTTTCTTCATTTAGAAGGTGAAATGGAAACAACTGCACTGGGCCACCTGCAAGGCCCTCTTGCGCAGCGTGTGATGGAGAGGGAGGAGCTCAGCAGAAGTGTGGTCGATGGAGTTGCAAAGTGAAACTCGCTTTGTGCTGGGGTGGTGAATAACGACTCCGCAGAACGTCGTTTCACTACATCGGTCTTGGTCTGAGATGTGTAACAGGACTTTGACTCTGTCAGAGATTTCTGCCAGCACCTTTTCCTTTAAGGGAATGTCCCAAAGTGCCAAAAAAGGGTTGTCTTAAAACATAACAGCAACAGCAAAACAACAACCCCTCCCCACCTTTAAAGGTAGATTTTACTTGAACATAACCCTGAAGAACAACCTTAAAGAAAATTCAGAAGGAGGCACAGCCTGTAAAGAAATAACGAATCTTCTCCCCTGACAGTGGCAGGGGTTCAGTTGTCTCTTCTTCTGTGTGACTCCCAGCCCAGTGTCCACTTTCCAGTCTCTCTTTCAGTCATGAGGCTGGCATGGGGTCCTGGGCCATGGGCAGGGTGGGGGAAGCCCCATGAGGCTGGCATGGGGTCCTGGGCCATGGGCAGGGTGGGGGAAGCCCCATGGGGCTGACATGGGGTCCTGGGCCATGGGCAGGGTAGGGGGAATGGCGGGGGAAGGCTGGGCAGGGGCAGTCAAGGCTGGAGGTGCCCTCAGGGCCGTGGTTGGTTCCACCATGGGCAGGTTTCCTTTTGCTGCCTCAGGATTCCTTTTATGGAGAATGTAACAAAGACACAAAACAGGTGCCAGTTGCCGAAAAAGGGAGAAGCTGAAGACCTCACTTGTTCGGACCTGCCATAGTGTCATGGGACTGGCCTCATGGATTTTGTTGTAAAATTTCATGCAAGACTCTAGAAAATAAGATATATATTATTATTTATGGTGTAAAACATGCTCACTGTTTACAGTATCAGATGACACAGCTGCGCCAAGACCCCCTGTTTATATGATAGTTCAGGAGACAGAGCACTTGACCAAGAGGTAGTAACGTTCATCTCTCAAAATCAGTTTACCATTTAGGACAATGTTATTGTTATTAGGCCTAGAAAGAAGGCTCCAGAATATTCGTAACCTTTTCTGGTGAAGCAGAGACACTGTTCAGAAAGAAACAGAGGATTCATAGAGCAAGGTCAGGGAGCAACAGAGGTCACATGTTCACAGAAGTACTGATGGCATTCTCATGGAGACTTCCTGCAGGATCAGCTTAAATCCCGCAATAAAGACCATATTTTCATATGTTATCCTATACGGGGAGGCCTTTGCAGATCTAATCTGAAGTGTCTTTGGCACTCTAGGGAACTGAAGCTGGGGTCATCCAAGTCCTAGACTGGACCTTTAAATGCGTACAATTTTTCATGTCTTGCCATGGGGAACATCTGATGTTGAAAAGTACAATTCTGTACCATGTAAACAAAACCAAATTATATGTCTAATAGCTAAATATAGGTGTCCTAGTGGATTTATAAACTTAAAATAGAAAAAAATGTCTCTGTTTTGAGACATGACATATCAGAGTGGAGTCATGGTAGGTGACTATTTTTCCTAGACACAGAAGTAATCAAAATGGCAGTAATCATGAAAGGGGTAATAGTTATCCTAAACCAATGTTAAAATGAGTAATAGGACGAGTCACGACTCTATTTATAGTCCCACTGGAAAACAGTGGGAATTTGGACTAGTTTCAATGGGGGCAAATACCATTGGTGCTTTTTAAAAGCTTGTCCAGTCTTCCTGTAGGCAAAATATTTGTTGTTGATTTTATTACTGTCCTACTTGCTAAGCTCACCGAATATTAGCTAAAACTCAACTTTTTCAAGTAATGGCTTCTACTACAACTATTCTTTGAATTTCTCTGAAATATAATTTATAATTTGTGAGTTTGGGCAACTGCATTTAAGCTTCACCACCAAATATAGGGTTATAATTATTAAGCCATTTTTCATTGGGGGGGGGGGGGATATTTCAAAAACAGTTTAAACTTTCTTTTCCAAGCAAAAGCGTAAAATAGTTTAATTAAAAAATAAAATACTGTTTCTTGCTGTGATCTTCATAGGAACATTATTTTTGGTGTTTTTAAGAAGAAATATTCTAAAATAGCTTATCAAAATTTAAAGTTTAACTATTGCTCACAATGGTGGTGATGGTGTTGTTTTAAATTTAGTCTCCCGCAAGGATCAAAATGCCTCCTTCATCTTCCAGTCTTGGTGGTCCCTTTCTACTCCTCCCCAGTTTACCAAGAAGTTACATTCTTTCAGTGCTCTAGATGTCTAGCCCATATAAAGAGCTTCAATATAAATTTAAGATTTTTTTCATATTTTTAAAATGTCAGGCAGATATCTCTTAGTTTCAGGGTATCATGTTAGACACAAGTACTGCAAGACCACTGCTCTCAAACTCTTGATTCTTAATGGATCTCGTGATATTTGGTATGCTTTACATGAAGTAATAAAACCAAATGACGTGTAATAGCAAGTGTCTGAAATTTGGGGATTTTGTATTTTTAAAGTGTAGCTCTTCCATCTCCTGTGCCTATGAAGTAAAGTTTGGAAGTTAGAATCGAAGGCTTAGATTCCAGAAGACAAATATAACAACTTCCAACAGGTTAATTTGTTTCTGAATATATCTTGGTCTAAAGTCAATTTTGTGATTTGAAGGGCTCGACACTTACTTAATACATCGTGTTAAAGTTCTAATCTTGACACTGCAGCAGGAACAAAAAATGAACTGAGGCAATATACTACACCTAAACTAAACTAAAACTACACCTAAACTAAACTAAGCTACACCTAAACTATTCTGCAAGAAGCGTAACCAAATTCAGCATAGTAATACTATGATGTCAAATAGTGCTCTGTGGCATAAAAACCACCCAGTTTCTATTTGAGAAGGATTTTAACCCAGTGCTAGCAGGGAACATTGGATTAGGACTGTTTTAAACATGTTCCAGAGACAAATGCATCAAGCGATAAGATTACTGGTGTTATTTAGTCCTTGAGTGAGCAATGGTCAGCCTGTGAATGGCAGTAGATCAAGCAGCACATTCGGAAGAGGTAGAACTCTAACTCTTGGAGGGGATAATGCTGAAGCCTGCCAGGGATGACTGGACCTCAAGCAATATATAATTCAGATGCACATAGATCAAACATTTTGATGAGTGTGAAGCAACTTGGGTGTGATTGTCTTCACTAGCTGGTGAAGAACACTGCCCTGCAATTTGTTGAGGATGTTGATAGATGTGGCAGCAGCTGCAGCTCCATTTCAAACAGGGAATGCCTCTCTGAAGCTTGAGAAAACCTTTGTCACTCTGTAGCGGGTAGAAGGAAATGGGTTCTTATAGCAACGGATCTTGCCATTGTAACTACTCCTCCGTTCACAAGTGTGAGCGTGCCTGCAGATACAGCCTGACATTACATTAACAGGAGAGTGAGGAAGTGGTATTAGCCCTTAATATTTTCCTGCTGTTATGATCTGTCCTCAGCCTGCTCTTCCATCCTGCTGTACAACTTACCATGCAAATTTGGTCTGATCTGAAATTAGACATGTTCATTTTGTGGGCTAAGAGTATTGGCTTGCGTGGCTGGAAGAAAGTGAAGAGGTGGGGTGATGAGTGCTTATGAAATCCTGCCATTTCAGTGGGATTTCATATTTACATGACACAACAGGTATTTTTTTTTTTTTTTTAATTCAAAACCTAAATGTAAAACCAATGTAGCTGCCCTATATCAATTGTTTTGGTCTCTGTATGTAGCCTCTTCCCCCTGATTAAAATATGTAGAGGTGAAAATGTATATACGAGTCTCAAGTTTTGGGGAGTAGGATCCTGATCCTCAAAATTACAGGAAGGCTGACATAGTTTAGTCATTGGACTGAGAATTGAGAGGTCTGCGTTCACTTTATTCTTCTGTGTGACATTATGGAAATAGCTTACTCATTCTGTGTCTTAGTTTTCATCATTAAAATGTAAATAATAATAAAAATAATACTCACTTGTCTTTTCTCTATTCTAAGCTCTATGAATCAACGGTGGTCTGTTTCTTATTTTGCATTTCTAAAAACCCCAAAAGGCACATTATTTGTTTGACTTTCTTGTCAGTTCCATAAGGGAAATACTAACGAAACACTAAAAATAATCTTTTAAAGCAGTCACTATGAAAAAAGTAGGAAACTAATAAGTAGAAAATCAAATAAAAGTCATTAAGTGATACAGCAAGATTCTTTAATTTTTATATGCTTTATTCTTTTAAAAGAAAAAAAAAGCTAGGAATAATATTTGAGAAATAGACACCTTGCAAAAAGGTAGAAGCAAAAATTCGAAAAGAAACTGAGGAAGTGGTGATTGGCAGTAAGTCTTCTATTTGTTTAACTCTAAAATACACATTAACTGTGCAATTTCAAATTACCTAAAAGGAGATGATTACCAGGAGCACAGTAGGACATTTAAATTGTACTCACTAATTATATTTTATTACAAATTATTGGTTTGCCAAGTACACCAATCTGGTTGGGTGAATGCAAAAGCGTGCGCTGTGCGTTATAGTATCGATAGAAATATTTAGTGATCTATAACCGCATTCTGAGCGACACTAGACTTGTTGATGGCTTTGCAGTGAGCATGTCCCCTGCTAGACAGTAGCTATCTGTAACTGCGGCTGGTTTGAAATGCCCTGGCAAGTCACGCTGCTGCAGCAGTCATATGTTGATCTGATCTACAGAGGCAGTGGGTCCAAGTTCTGTTGATTATTTGTCTTACTTAGCAGTAAGTTAAGCAGTGTGAAAAACTGTGCAAATGCTCTTTTGGGTCATTATGTTATTGTGCATCATCTACAATATATTAATATATTTTGAGCTTGTGTACACGTCTTGTTAAATTTATTTGTTTTTAACAAATCGTTTTTGAAAACCTGTGCATTTTATCACAACTGCTTCTTAAATCTAACATATTTATCATAAAGTATTTTATTTATTGAATTTTATTTGCCATCAAGAGAGACAGACATGAATATAATGTTTAAAAAGATGTCTATTGATGTGAGAAAAATGCAAGCCGTGTGGTAGAAGCTCAGTGAGTGGGAGAAATGTAAATGTTCCCTGCATTTTATCTCACATGACAGAATGCATTATGGTCAAAATAGTGTCTTCTCAGAGACACAGGTTTCTAACATCTGCATAATACACACTTTTATGTAAGCTCTTTATTCTGCATGCAATTGTTTAGTTAAATGCCCTACAGTCTCATTTATAAGACCCTCTTTTATGCCGTCACCTTGTATGGGTTCCGTACCTTGGATACATATAACCCAATTATAATTACCATGACAATATATAACACCTTTTTGAAACCCTCCTCATGTGATGTAGGGGTGTGGTGCGTACTGATGTCAGAAACAAGCTATTTTCTTCAGACAATTAGTTGTCATTGACACAGGCCTGCATTTCCCACCAATTAGTACAAACGGCAGGGTGCATTTCCAGAATTTTGCAGAGCCAGCAGCTCATGCTATTAGGCGGAATTTAGGATATTTAAATAAGTTCCAATACATATTCTGGTTTTTGTCATTTGCTAAAATCGATAGCTGCTTTTTGTCTGTGGATCATTTCTGACTCAACATAATGCACTTAGATTAAAGGTCTTACGAGATTTATTCTTCCTGTCAACAAACAGTTTTAGTTTTAATCTTTCATACCTGATGAGTGCTATTAACAGCTGTTGAACGAGAGCTCAAAGTTACAATATCCTCTGTAGTTCAGCTATTAAGCCAGGACATATTGTGTTAACAATTAAAACAGAGGATTGTGTAGCACAGCCTTCTAATCAGATATGCAAATACAAAACTAGCATGTTGGTCAGATTTTAATGGATTTCCATACATTATGAGTAGCTATAAAGAAGTTGGGCTCAGGTGTCCCTCTCTACTATGCCAGGAAATCATCTTAGAAACGTCTTCAGATGTTATGGATCTTAGTTGCACAGCCAGCAATATGAGTCAGAATAATTTAATGCTGCTGTGGTCATGTTTGCCACAGTGGCCGGCAGTGCTGAAGGGCTAGTGCCTGATCAAAAGCCATCAAAACTCAGCAGAGACTCCTGTTTGTGAAAACGGGCTTTCAGTGTGTCCCTGGGAAAAAAAAAAAAAGCTGGGGAGGGGGGAGGGAATGGTGTAAGAACATCCTACAGACTTCTTCCCTAGGGTACTGTGGTCCACATTCAGGAGGGTTGTTAGTAGCTCAAATTGGCATGTTTAATTGTAAACTGAAAGGACTGAATAACGACTGTGCAGTTGCACGTGGCCATCTCTTTGATGAACCAAACCATCCACGCTTGTCAACACTGTAGATGCGTTCAGATAGCATGTAGTGTGTTCTTACTGCTCTTTCCCTGCTTCTGTCTACCCTCCCTGACCTTGCTTTGCTCAGTCCTGCTGTTAGTTTGCTTGAGTTTTCTTATTTTTTGATGCATACATTTTCTTGGAAAGCTTCAGTTAATTAACTTGGGTTCACTTTTCCACAGCCCCTTTCTCCCACACTTTCTTCAAGTGTTATTGAGGTGATAAAAGACAGCCTAGCCATACAATAGAGTTCCTAGCTACTTGGACACATTCGTGCCCAGCTGGGCATAACCGAAGTGAGGAAATTCAGGCAGCATTCTTTGGAGCTCCATGGGATCATTGCTACGGCCGTATTTTCTGTATGGCTGGGGAACGGATGCATGGGTGCACTCTGTGAAGGCTTGCTTGGCTGAAGGCATGATGTGATAGCCCTGGGCTGCAGTTCTCCCCCATCATTTAGATGCACAGGGGAAACCAGTGGAATTTTTTGCAGCTCAACATGGGCAGGGCCTCCACTCTGGTGAACTGGACCCTTAAATATGTATTGTCCCGCTGATGCATGGAAGACCTGGGCTCATAGCACCCATCAGCAGTAACGGGAGCTGGTACCTGAATTCCTTGCACAGCAACGAGAGAATAGGCCCCTTTTGATTTTAGAATTCTTTCCTACAAGGATTTCCCTTGTGCCTAGTATGAGCATATAAATGGCCATTTTATTGTATTAAATATGTATCACATCCATCATTTTAAATGCTGTGCTGTGATGAAGGCTTCTCAGTCCTGGGATCAGTTCTGAAAATATTTAAACTTGGCAAGCTAAACATGCTCAGCTGAATAAGCCTAAGGGTCCCATTCATGGAAATGTTATATACCACTTATGCTTGTTTCTTTAGTTAAATTACACTGAAAAAGTTGGTAGAATATTGTTCCAGCACGAATTACAACATTTTAATATTCATTAATCCAACTTCTTGACTGCCTTTAGTGGTGATTTTTCCATTGTTCAGCTTAGTTGCTATGCAAACCTGGAAAAGAGAGAGGGAAAAAACAGTCTCAGGTAGCAATCCACAACTGAAAACACACAGATTAAAAACAACAACAAAAAAATCCTCTTCTGGACCAAACAGTGGATGATAGATGGTTCAAATCAACTCTTCAGATAGTACAAATAATTAGATTTATGCCCTAGTATTCATTTGTTTTTGTTAAGTGCAAAGATCACATTTTGAAAGCTTTCATTCATTAAACTTTCTATTTAATTGTTTAAAAAAGAACCCCAGCAATTCCAGAATCAACCAAATAATACCAGAGAACTGAGCACTAAGGAGGATTGGTACAAATAAGAATAAAAGCACAACATAAGCCAAATTCGTTTTAATTTTTAAAGGAACATTATACCTTTCAAGTGTTTTATTTGTAATTTACTTAACTAAGAATAAGTGTATTTCTGCAACACATTAGCTCAGTTACAACATATAAAGTTGAATGGGAAATGTTCAGAGGTTACTTGTGCGTCTATTAACTACAATTTTTAACACTGTTTTGTAGTCCAAATCAGTTTGTTTTTCCTCAGTACCCACAGTTACATTTGTAATAACATTTGTATCCCTTGAATTTTCAAAGCAGACCATTTTTAGCTATTTTTTTTGTCTGCTAAGAATGGGAAAATTTTTAATTAATTTGTACGTAGACTTATTTTCCAAAACGAAGATTTTCTTTGAGATGGGATTAGTTTGTGTACATTTCACTTCATAGTTTTGCAATCATATTTCACCATTGAAGAGAAATGTAAACTGCGTCTAGGCTTGCCAACCACAGGCTATTTCCGATTGCATGCAGCGTGCATTTTTTTTATGAACTATGAAACAATCTCCTTACAGCTCCTCTGACTCTCCTGGCGCCTACGCTGTATAATATTCTACAATAGGAATGGAAGGTAATTGTAAAATTGAAAATTAAGAATAATATATGCAGTAGTCTCGTCTATTAAGACTATCAGGACTGGATTATGA